>NW_024094012.1:0-11000 GCF_014356525.2 Nilaparvata lugens | reverse complement strand
TGTTTTTTATCGGATCACTTGAACAGTATTCAACCTCACAAAAAATTGACATTTTTCTGTAATTTCTCGTTCAAACAGCTTTTTATCAAGAACTAGCTGTTCTACAAACTTGACTATTAGTATTTCAACAGAAATACTGATTATAGAGAGCATTCCATCACTTACTTGCACATACCGTTGACTCGAGCAATTCCTTATTTGCGCTTAGTACGTTGTGTACAAACAGGGTTACACTTGAAATGGCTTTCTTGATTTTTATCAATGTTGGTTACAAATATTAAGTCTTTAAGATTATATTATCAATTTGAATTTCAATTCATGATCTTTTGATGCAACAGTATAAATTTCACATTTAAAGGTAAGAATTCATTTTCTTTTAGCTTTTTTAGAGATACATTCATATAACACAGACATGCGCATTTCGTGCAATTTAAATAAATATATATTTTTGGTTGCGTTTTTTACTTATAATTCCACATTAAATAATAGGTTACATAATTAATAACGATATTGCTTGATTCATATACATTGACTCTGTGATTTCGCACACATTGGTTGGTGGGACGAAGAAAATTATCGAACAGGCTTGGTTCTGAATAGATTGTTTCTATCGATTCTGTATTTCAAGGTTAGATTTACACATTTTTTCAAAAATTTGTTTATTTTCTTTCCTCCTATTCACTACTAATTCATGTTATTTCTAATTACAATTATTTTCTGTGGATAATATAATTCTGTTTCTGTTTTCGTTGTGCGGCTTGTAACAGGCGATTGTTTCTGTGATGATTGTAACATGAGGCGGATGGCTTGATTAGGTTGGTAAATTTTTAAGTTGTTTCGTAGTTTTATTTTCTTCTGTTATTAAAGTTGATAATAATTCTTCATTTGATGTGGATTAATAATATTTCCTTATTAGCTGAGATGCGGCGAAGTTTAGGTTATGTTGATTAGGCTGCAGTAGAAAGATGCCAGTCTGCTAAGATATGATTCGATGTGTAGGCTGTGATTATGAAGTGTTGATAATTGGTGTATTCCGCAAATGTAGTTTCCAGTTAATTCGAAAAATTATTCCTTAAGCCCCCATCTAATTTGATTTCGGTATTGTTTCAAAGTTTCCCTTCCAATTTGCAACTATCCGTTTTATCAAACTTGGCTTAAAACGAATGTGCCGGTGGTGTAAATCACTTCTTACATACGTGTTTCCTCTTTGTCTGCGGTAACATGCAGTTTGATCTTTTTAAACCTGACATGCCGTGGTGTGGTGTCTGTGGGTTTTTTCAAATAATCCTTTTCTTTTTGCATGCCGGTGTACAGTTGTTTGATTTCAACCGGACATGACTGCGGTGATTGTAGGTCCTTTCTGATGCCGTCTTCCTTTTTCTTGCATGCTGGTGAAAGATTGATGTCAGATTTTAGCCTAACATGAGGCGATGTAGATAAATTTTCTTGAGACCATTTTTCTTTTCCGTGGAGCTGCTATTTTACTTGGGTGTTGTTTTGATTTAGAGGTTTTATTTTCAGTTGTGATTTCAATTTGTTGTGGGTTTCTGTTTCATTTCTATTGTTTAGGTGACTATCTTCATGAATGCTGGGTTATATGTTGCAGGCGCTGTTCTCGGTTGATGGACGGTGATGGGGGCAGTCGGTGGTAAGGCTGCTCTTCTACGCGGCGGGCAACGTCCTTGGACTCCTGGTGTCCAGCGCGCGGTGTACGAGCTGTCCCTCTACTTATGTGTGTCATCCTCGGCTTGGCGGGTGATGTCGTCCGGTCCTCTTGGCGTTCTGCGGGTGCGGCGCGACTCCAGTCTTGACATCTCGGTGGGTTGGTTTTCCATACATGTGTTATGTTCGCTTGTTTGACTTTAACCACCTTTATTGTATCCTTCTCCACATGTATATGTTTCGTAATGCTGACTTCGACGCTGATTTTTCCCATATGCATATCTTCAGATATCCTATCAATCGGTTATTGTTTCTAAAATTGATTTATCCAGACACTCAGCTATTTTTTGATGGGTTTTACTGTGTCACGGAATGCTCTGTCCATTCGTTGACTCAACTTCTCAAACCCTGTTCATTTACCTTCTTTACTTCTTGGATTTCCTTATTTAGATTGTTTATTGCTTCCTTCGTTTGTTGTGGTTTCCTTTATTGTTCGCTTTTTTCATTTAGATTGTTTATGCTTCATTTGTTTTCTTCGATGCTTCTTTTATTTGTTTGTTGTCTTCTTTTAATTCTTCCTTGTTTGTTCATTCATCTGGCTATTGCTTTCAGGAGGGCGTCCGATGTCCAGTGCGGGAGTGGGCGTATATCTAATGGCATCTGCTGGTCTTCATCCGAGCGACAGTACGAGAGATGGGGGTTCCTGTTTCTGGGGGTCGTCGTCCGTATGCTCTCCGATGTTTCGTCCTCCGGCTCTTGGGCTGCCGACGGATCTTCCACTAGGATGCAGCTCTCCTCCACCTGTGTCGAAGATAAATCATCCAGTACATTGGGATGGAAATCGGCGGATGCGGTGGCAGATGCTGATGGCGGCGAACAATCGGGTGAGATGTCTCGGTGTCCGACAGACTTGGATTGACCTGGTCGTTTCCTGCCATAGTTTGCGGAAAAATAGCGCAACGAAAGTGGAGTGAATAAAAAACGTGAAAGTGTTGTGATATACAAAATAATTGGTAAGGAATCCAATAGAAATTGTTATAGCGCAGTAGTGAGTGAAATACAGAAAAAGGGGTTAGCAATGTGTTCAGTGATAAAATGAGTCGAGTTAGCAATATCGTTAACATAAAAATGACACGAACATACAGGATACACAGTGAACACTTATGCAGTAATACAGGTACGCCTCTTATAATTTATTATTACTATTATTATAAATATTTTATTCTTATAATTTCTTGCCGCAATTCTATATATAGGCTAGTGTTCTTTGCAAAAATTATATAAAAGCAGTGATACTCTGCTGAATTATTCCGCAATATATCCGTGATTTAATTTTACTCCCTCTTTATGCTTTAAAACTTTTAAAAATAAATAACTTCAATCCTCTTTTCTGTAAATTTTATGAATTGTTTCAATATAGACCTAATATTCTTCAAATAATATCACCTTTCTTATGATATCTCTTATACCTATGACTTATAGTATGACCAATTTTCGAATAACACGATAATAAAATTCTGAGTTCGATTTTTTCTCTAAAAATTCATCAATCGATAAATTTCTTTTTGTTCAAAAATTGGGTATGGTACTTCTTGTTATTTTATATAACAGTGAACAGTTAATATAAATTGAAGAAATTCACAACCATGAATTTTTTAAAAAATTTCCCATGTCAGCGCTATAGTATACTGAGCAACTAAATATCCTCGCAGTCGATTATCCACCTCTTCAATGCCTATCACTGTTGGGCGCCAAATCATGTAGTGCTCTTCCTGGGGGAGTCACTCTCACCTCCAAGGATAGGACAAACACGTAGGGTGATGTGATGCTGTATCTTAATGCCTCACGTTGGGCCGGCAAATCATGTGGTGCGTTTTAAACGGCTCACACATGTGTAGAGTGAATCTTGTACTGAGTCAATGTGTGTGTAGCAGCTATAAATTTGTAATTGCGTGCGTGGACGCTGAGTGAACACCAGACTGATTGACTCACTACCAGACTCAATACAATTGTTGGAATCGCGGGAGGCCTAAACGCTCGCTCACCCTTGATTCCTCTAATGACAATTGTATAATGATGAAATTTTATAAGCAGTGTAGCGATCGCTAAACACTGAAGACGGATACTTAAAATTATTACCTGTGAAGAATGAGCATACAAAATCATACAGGTCGAGCAAAAATCCCGATGTAGATAATTTACGGGACTGCGTCTCTATAAGTTCTGAAGGATTAAAATACGGTATTTGACCAAATATCGTTCAGAATATATTCGAGAACAGAGTCTTGTCGGGTTTTAAGCTCTATTGTAGGAATTTATATGATCTAGGCTGCTGCCATGCTGTACAATTGATGTGTTCGCTCCAAAGTCGAGGTAGGTAACAGATAAAAGCTGAATATGAGCAGGTAAGGACAAAGAATAAATATCTCGATCTGACCCCACTCGCTACACACTTAGACCTGTTCCAATATCCAGCTTAATTCAATTATTCCAATGATCGTATTCGATCGGTTCTTGGTGATATAGAACGTATCAGACACAATAATGACAGGCTTAAGAAATAATCGAACTCAGAAAGCGAATTAACAAAACTGAAATATATTACAATAAAATATGTAATCATACAGTGCAGATTCAGAATTTGATTTACAGGTTGATAATAATTTAGCATTAACAGAATAGTTAAAAATTTTCTTGTGCTTGCATGATACCATGCGTGATTCAACAGAATTTTACAATTGATAAAATTGAACAGTTTTGAAAAAAAATGAAAAAATGAATTATAAAAATTTTTAAAAATGCTCGGGGTCGTGGTTCAGGCAGCGGAGGATAGCTAATCAACTACAAGTTAGTTTATAAATTAAATATTGAATAAATTCTAGACTCTTAATAACTAAAGCGCTTGTCGGCGTGGCCAATAATTTAACGAAGAAAAAATTTATGTTTCTGCACTGAAATATCTTTTCGAAGCGTAGATTGGGGCCCCTTTTAAAACTTATAACTCACGTGAATTTCCTTGGCGGTCGTGGTTTTCTTCTTTAGATCAAAAATCGTTTGATCGGCAGCAATCCAGGCTTCGGTTTCAGCACGTGGGGAATTTTAATTTAATTTCCTTCACCGAATTAATTAAGGGATAATTTACTTTAAAGTTTAATTTATCGATGATGAAAATAAATTGACAAATAACAAACAGATTGGCCTAAAATATCGGCTCACAAATAGAACATTTAAAATCGAACAAGAAATTTTCAAATAGGTCTTGGTAACTATAAAAGAGATCTGCACGGTGAGGATTTCAAAAGGGAAGTGCTGTCCTTTCTCTAAGCTTCTTGCTAGACCTTTCTTCTGAGAATCTCGATGTATAATTTGCATAAAAATTCGCCATTGGTAGAACGATTGTGACGTAAACATGACGTCAGTGGCAAGGCAGTAGTAGAATATAATTCTTTAATTACAATAATAATTTGTTTAGGATTCTTAAAACTGTTTAATCTTCTAGACATAGTTCTCTCATACAATGTACATGTGCTAGCGTAAATGATAAGGCAGGGTTGTTGTCTGATAATAGATTAACATGTGTTGCTTTCAAACGATCACCTTCTTGGTGCTATTTCCATGCACTATGATTGGCTTAGGCTTGCCAAAGAGATTAATTGCCATGTGGTTCAGTTGAATTAAATCATTAATAATTAATATTCTTATACAATTTTTATTAGGTTTGAGACTGTTATAATTAATTTCTGCCGTTTTATCAATAATATAATTTCATGCTATGACCTATTTAGTTACAATAAGACCTGACATATAATATAATTTCTTAAATAATAAATAATTTCAACGATAATACATACATTTTATTTTTTTATTTGAAATTCTTGTCCTTATTGATAGTTTTATATTTTTAGAGATGATATTATATCTTATGTGAAGCCAGCATGACATTGACAATACCTTGAATCAGTCAGCTGTGTTCAGGCTGCTTTAAAAACATCTGATCGATAGTAAACAAAGTGTAACCTCAATCAATGAGCAATTCGTAAATAATTCGTGCTTTATTTGCAAAATAATTATAATTTTATTGAATAATTTTCCTAGAAAATATTCGGTACAGAACGGTACTCTTATCTAATATACAGTTATTGATAAGTAGCTTTATCGCTCGTCGCTAACTATTCCTTTAGCAAATTCTTTCATTTTAAAAGGTAATCACAATTTTCTCTCTTTCATGAGGTCTATTTGAAAGATTCATCACACAGGCTTCAGATACAATTTGAACAAAAGAAAAATCAAGTGGAGTAGATCAAGCATGAAAATCTCTACAGTTAATGTTCAGTACTTTTCACCAAAATTGAAAATAGCTTCAAATCCGAGAAATGTGTTATTCAATCGCAAATATTGTTGATTCTATAAATCATTCACTATGAAGAGATAGCAGACCTCATGTGTGTCTCCAGCGTTATGCCCTGTCACTAGCTTGCTCAAATCTTTGAATAGTAGACTTGAGATGCGCGTGAACACTAGCGTCAGGTGTTCAATTTTCATATCGCAAGGAAAGTTGTGTGAGTGTGCCACACCAGATTTTTATGAACACCATTCTTTCACAACATTGAAAGATGGAAACAAATTGGAAGTTTCATTATTTTGGTTCATTATGCTCATTAATGAATAATATTTATAACTAGCTGTTTACCCTGTTGTCAATTTTTGCAGTAGCAAAAGTCATAATTTAATACCAATAATTGTTGTTAAACGAAATTACAATTAAATGCTGTAAATCACCCTGAGACTTCTGCAACTGCAAATATTGAAACAGAGTGAAAAGCTAGATGGGAATTTGATAAGCGCTATTATAGTACTGGGTTCGATTCCCGGGCTGACAAATAAATTTTGTAAAGTAGCGCTCATCGAATTTCCATCTTGCTGTTTACCCTGTTCGAGATTATTTGCAGTAGCAGAAGTCTTCGGGGTGATTTACAGTATTTAATTGGAATTTCGTTCAATAATAATCAAACATTGGAAGCATTCTTGTCTTAATCAATCATTTTCGTAAGTGATCTATAAAAGTAGCATTGTTCATTACGGCTTTTTCCGTACTAGAGCGGAAGGCGTTCTGTAGTCTTTAGTGAGTGTTCAACACCTCAAGATACGCATACCTAGTTTCCTCTCTGGAAGCACTGCATCGACTGAGCTTTTTTGACAACTTGGCAACCACGCTTGTCTCTATGACTCTATTCATCACTCTAATTAGCTGAATTAGTTCTCCATCTCCCCATATATGACTGCTCTGCATATCTCTCCAGTCGAAATTCATTTAATTAAACTACCACCAGAATATTTTCCATTCTCTGCTCATGTGCTTTATCAGCTAACTAACCCTTTACATATCTTCGTTGACCGAGCGAAGTGAGGTCTAAGATTCAAGTCGCCGGTTTTGCATCTTGTCTTTATTCAGTTTTATATTTATGTTCCGCATTACAGCTTAACGCAGCAATAGATTTCCATGAAGTTTGACAGGTATTTCCTTTTGTATTTCGCGTTGACATATATAAAAGTTTTGGAAATTTTGCATTTCAGAATAATATGAAAGAGAAAGAGCCTCCTTCATACTCCAATATCAGAGTACAAATCAGTCTTTAGAATATTATTCATCATAAATCAGCTGTCGAGTGGATTATGAATTGCATGCATTCAATATCTAAATGTAACTTATTGAAAACACAGCTGTTGTGTGGACTGTTATTGCATGCAATTGATAACTTGAGTAGCATAGTATTTTCTCCCGACTTTCCTGCTTTCAACCACTACATCCGTAAAGAAAGCTGTAGTGCATTCGTGTGACGTCAGCAAAGGTGGGCTCCACACACCATAAAACACTAGCTGATATAGATCAGCTGAAATCAACGAATTTTTATTGTTGTACCCTATTGGTATTGGAATTTGTATTGGAACCCTACCTGTGCTGACGTCACACGAATGCACTACGGCTTTGTTTACGGAGGTAGTGTATCCTCGGTAAGCTTTTGATGATAGCAGCATAGCTGTTTACATCAATTATAGCATTGTCGATACAACAACCCAAACAGCAATTAGTCGTTTTTACACGATATCTCGCCGACACGACAGGATAGGAGAGAATTTACTATGATAGACAGTATTCGAGAACTGTGTTTTATAACTGCGTGAGACCTACTGTTCACAGAGTTACTAGTACTCACCATTCCAGTTCAAAGCTCAAGGAAATACAGCTAAAAGTTCAAACAGCTGCTTGTTAACTATTATAACCAGGCAGAAGCTTACCGATTCTAATGCCTTCAAAAACTGATGGATAATCTGAAAAACGAATCTCTCTTGTCACCATAGATCTCGTTTACGTGAGGATACATGAAAATCGCATAGTCCTGGATGCTTGTTAGCTCCTTGACCCATAGCATGTCCGTTCAAAGTGCCAATTATATTATCTCAAAGCTGAAACTAAGGGGCGACTGAGAGATTTCAAAAGTTGCGATTTTTATAATTGCGCACTCGACGTCGGCTTTTCAGCTCAGCGATTTGGAATGGAATTTATTCAATTTCTGTACAAAAACGAAAGCAAACATACGTCCCACACGGATATCCTCATCCTCCTGAATCACAAAGTGGCTGAAAAGAGAAATGATCTCTCTTGTTATATGAATCGCTTCAAGAGGATTAATACAGGACTGTTGGAACGGAAAACATTGAATACTGGACTGTATGACCTAGTACTAGGATACTGGAGAACCAATATTCATATCTTGAATATTCAAAACACATTATTTCTCAAAATAATTAAAATTGATTTTTGAAGATGTACTACACATTATTTTTCATTTATTCATCACTCATATTCAATACACAATACAGATCTTTCTGAATGATGGACCCATTTTCAAATATGGTATTTATTAAAGTAAAAATGCAAATGAACAACCTCATACCAATGGGAAGAGAAAGTATCAAGTTTTATTTAATACCTTACAAGTGTTCAATATGGTCTCCGGCTGCTGCACGATCTGCGGAACCGTATCACTGCTGCCGTGCACTCAATAGCACCATACGCTTTCTCGCGTGTGGGACGAGTTTGGCTACCGCGGAGATGTTTGCCGTGCAGCAGCCGGAAGCCACATTGAACGCTTGTAAGATATTGAAAAAAATTTTTTTTGAAAAGGGTCCATCATTTAGAAGGACTCTGTCTATTAAGTTCTTGAGAAATTTCATTTGGTTTTGTTTGGAAGTCACTATCTATTAAGAATGGTGACCACGTTTCCTATTGTTTTTTAACAGTCATTACATTCACGAAAAACTGCAAGGGATGAGGAAATGGGGTATTATATTATTATCCAGATGTGTATATTTTTAGAGAGTATTTATTCAAGAAGAAATTCTCACTGATTGCTATCTGCTTTGTCAAATGTTTCCATACGTTAATTATTCCTTTACATTGTTAGAAAACATGGTGGCAACGTAGCAGAGCTAGGTATGGATAGTGCTATCTGCTTTGTCGAATGATGGACAAGGACAGCAACACCAATTCTAATCAAATACTGCCATTATAACGTTGGCCTCACCATAGCAACCAGTAGATTCAACGTATATATATATTCGTATATTCAACGGTTAACGTTTCGTCATTCACTGAGAATATCAGAAATCGTCTACAGCTAGTAGATGAAACGGTTGGCGTTCAACGGTTTAAGTGAGAAAGCATGAGAGGAAGGGGATGATTGGATGATGATGATGATGGATGAGGAGGAGGAGAGGGATGAGTTGTGTAGTAGGAGATTGAGAGGAGAAAGAAAAGAATGAGTTCCAGAGAGGTGATGGAGAAACAGAAGAAGAGAAGACGAGCATGAGAAGGAGGAGAGAAAGAGGCTGAAGAAGGGAAAGGAGAAAAAAGAGATGATTGATTGATTGATGATTGAGTACTTTATCTATGTAGATTACAATATATACCGGCTCATAACCTATATACAATAGCTTACAATACAGCAAATTATAGATGAATTTAATAATATAGACTAAGAAAATAATATTATTGAACTGTTTTATGATATGAAAAAGCAATTTATAATATAATAACTGTAGATAATTATATTGTTATGCATTGTCACGTTATTATTTATATTTAAATAACGATTAGCCTCCTGCTTGGCATCAGTCGGTAAGCAGCTGAGATTGATATAATTATATATTAGGTCGTGGTTTTCTAATAGTATTCAGTCTCATAAATCTTTCTAGGCCTAGGTATGGCTTCTCCTATAACTCTTGTAATTCATAAATAATAAATATATATAAATATGATACTTATACTATAGTGTTGAGGAATAAAAAATAAATTGCACACCATGAACGTTCATACTATATTAAACAAATAATGCAAAAATAGATCGAGGCAAAAAGAATATATAAAGAGCGATAAAAAAATATATATAGAAATAGAACAATAATTGAAGTAAAAATATCACAGGCTAAAATTTTAATTCTAGATTTATGGCACGAAGCATTACCATGTGCCTTTATCTTAAAATCATATGCATTCTTTTGCATGTACAGTAGCCTCTCTCTTAACCGGACACCTTTAACCGGACATCGGTTAACCGGACTACACTCCACGGAAGTGACATCTCTTTAACCGGAAAAATTATCAGCACATCGTTCAACCGGACTGGATTGGCAGGAAATGGAACTGCTGTTACACTTTTCTCGTGGAAAGACTATTTTCTTGTGTTTTGTGTTCACAGATATCATAATAACGCGTCTAGTTTATTATTTTTACGTAAAAGTCATTATGGCTTATAAACTACAAAATATGCGTACCAATTTAACGACTTTTAGGGAACGTCGGTTTAACCGGAAAAAAACGTTATCGGACTGGCCTCAGTCCCGATGAGTCGGATAAGAGAGAGGCTACTGTAGTTGCGATATGCGCTTGCTAATACTTGTCGACTTAGACAATTCAATTAAAAATGGTTGCTTTAAAATCCGCTTGATAAATTAGCCACTAATAATCCAAATATATATTTTATCTCAGGGTGCAAGATTCGGCACCTGGGACGGAATAAGTAGAGCCATTCATCTAGTGAATTAGACTATAATAAATTATCGCAAATGTATTGCAAAAAAAAAATTAAATATCATGCATATGTTTTAATAGCCTAGATTTTGTACTTCTTTGATTTAATAGAAATTCTGAAATATTGATCTATATTTTTCTTTCAAGAAATACCTTTAATACTAATTTTACTTGCACAAGTATTACTCTTATTAATTCTTAATTTATAATAAAAACCCTTCGGCGAGCTAGCTTTGATCATCAGATT
>NW_024094011.1:0-8735 GCF_014356525.2 Nilaparvata lugens | reverse complement strand
TTTAACCCCTCATTTATTTGATCAGTACATCTTATTTATCAATTATAATATAACAGCATTATCTTTTATTAATTTCTGTATCCAACTCCTAGAGAGTTAGGACCTGTAATTCTTGTTGAATACAATCAATATTAATTATTTTGTTACAAATTTTAAATTACATCATAAATCAAATTAGTTCAACCAACAGTTAATCGATTCCATTACACATCAAATAGGATAAATAATATAGATATATTAAACCAAGTCCCTGCAAGGTTTGAAAAAACCTGAGCACAGATGCTGAGTGTTCAATGACTAACAATGATGCAAGAAAATCATAAAGGGATAACATGCAACTTAGTTATGTTAACTAACATGCATTGAAAATATCGGGAAGAGAAACAGGGGGTGAGGAAGAAGTAGAACCAGGATTTCACTATTTTGAGCCCGGATTCTGCTGCTTTCTTAGTATCCTCCCAATTGGCTCCCTTGAATAACAATCAAGTGTCATCGGCAAAAGCGATTGACACTCCATTTTTTAATTCTAACTTGGGAAGATCATTCATGTAGATTAGGAAGAGAATCGGAAACAGGACTGTTCCCTGTGCAAGACTATAATCAAGGCTGGTTTTATTAGCAATTTTGAGGATTTGGTATCTATTGTTTAAATAGTTTTTAAATAATTAAAAATACAATCCGGCCTAAAGCAGCTGCTATGGCTGCGTTGTGCTGGTTGTGGGTTCGAATACCGCCAACGGCATGGTTGTTTTAGCATCTTATCACCAATGGCTGAAAAGAAACAATCAAGTGTGGTAAAAATTATAATAGTGAATGAATGAATGATTTGCATCGCGACTGGAATTCCCAAGTTTTAGACATTCCTTCACACACTTTTGTCATACGAAACACATACAAACGGTAGTATATTCCAGCCCATATAATAATATTATAGTATACAGTATTAAATATACGAATGGCTTTTTATTAGTGTGGAGTTTCTGACGGAAGTTCTACTGTCGACTACTGTCAATTATTATTACTGTTTTTGACGGGTGAGATTGTAAGAACGGCACAGTATGAGAGACTACCAGCGTCACATAGACGCCCTCTACTATGGCACTTCTAATTATGCTATCTATGTCTATGGTACCACTCACCGAGCGGTGAGGTTCCAAAGAACGGACGTATTTAATAATAATTATAACCTTTATTTCTGCATAACTGAGTATGTCACCAATATTTACAATTGTCATATACAATAAAGTAGCATACATATAACGTTGTATTAATACATTTATTTCTGAACACAGCAATCATGAGTTCAACTTGTCTTGATTAGAAAAGTTCTGTAGCACTGTAAAAGCACTATTCGAGTCTTATAATTTCCTCCTAAACAAGGGTTTGCTCTCTATTTCAGTTGTGATGTTCATTTATTCATTCATGGTACAAATGAATATTTGTCACTGAAATGAATACAAAATAGTAGACTAGTTGGATAATTACCTGAAATGCTAGTGCAGTGCAGACGAAGATCTCGCAAGTATCTTGAGGTATGATTACAAAACCGACCGAGTAGAATTTTTCTAGTGTCTTGTCCAAATATTTTGTTCCATTTCACGGCTATCCTCTATAGAAGGTACAGAATCGGCCCTACTGTTCTCCTATCTTTCTCCACTAGAAAAATAGAAGAACAACGTTGCCAATTCTCTGTCTTTTGAAGAGGATAGCTGATACCAGTACATCTGATATTTATGTATAATTATTGGCAATGTTGTTCTTCTATTTTTCTCCACTACCTTTAGGAACTAACTATAGATATTGACCAAAGTTGGTGGTAAAATTGACCAAGCTATCCTCTTCAGAAGGCAGTGGCAAGGCAGATAATTGGCAACGTTGTTCTCCTACTTTCCTCCACTGCCATTATAACGTGGACCTCACTATAACGTCTCTGTTTTCAAAATTATCAAGGGTCTTTATGCCTCCTATTGTGGTCTCAATCCTGCAAATAATATTTCAATATTTCAATGTTATATTTTTAAAGTTGTGTTTCCCAATTTACGAATATCTGTGGGCCAAGATTCTATATTACTCTATAGACCTCACTATAGTACTCATCTATTTCACTATCCATGACCAACTGCTAGTTGATAATTCAATTTTGATCTACTCGTATTTTTGACGACACTACAGTCCAATTTTTGAATAATAGTTATTAATGTGTGTTAAAAATGGATTTGAAAATTGAAAGCGCTCTAAACGTGGGTAATAGTTTTTAATAACTATTATTCAAAATTTAGACTGTAGTGTCATCAAAATCGAACACTATAGTGCAATTTTTCAATTAGTAGTAGAAGTATTTCTGTTCGGATACTACCAGATCATAAAAATAGATATATTACATAGAGTTGGTGATAAAATATTGCCCTGAATTGAGCCACTAACAAACTTGATAGCCAGAAAAGGGTACTTTAGCAACTATCAAGTTGTACGTAAGTAGCTATTAACTTTAAGAAGTAAGTATACTTAATTATAACTGAGAATAAGTAACTTAAGTTGTGTGTCCCACCTGTCTGGTTGACTTCCTTTTCTGTGAGCATCAAGATTCAACATTCATGATTCAAGATCCAAATGCGTCCCCTTCTGTGTCTTCACAATCCACATTGAATCACTGCAAAAACAGACACATATAATTAAAGTTTACAATCTTACTGTAGAGCACTCATATTTAAAGAGAAAATAATTGTCCATTAGCAGGTGTAACCCGTGAACCCTGGCAACTGAAAACTTTACAAAATCTACCTACTGAGATCTTGAACGATTTAAAAAAGGCCTATAACCATCCTAAGTAAATAAAGAATCTATAAGCAACATTTCAAGTTAATCAGTTGAGTAGTTGAGACGTGATGATGCGTCGTTTGTGTATTTCCTATCCCCAACATGTATAAGCCGATTCTTTCCTTTATTATATTATAGATTTATCATTAGAAGTAGGCTATTTATCAAGTTGATGTTTCAACAAACTAAACTGTTATTATTTGCTAGGTTGGGATAAAACTAGGAAAACATGAGCATTAATGAATAAATGGTTTAAATTATAATACATAACCAACTTTCTGGACTTTCCAAATAAGAGAGGCTATTAGGAGTTTATTTCGAGGGGCCGAACGACGTCACTTATCAACTCCTAAAATCTAGCTACTGCATCCAAGGCTATCTTATCGTTGCCGGCCCCAACCTTCAACCCTCAGGGTGAGCCGGGTTGAAAGACTCAAAGACAGCACTCTATATCCAGTGCAGTCAGAGGCGAGGCGTCCGGTCATCTCTGGATTCGCCGATGACTGGACAGAAATTGATATGTAATGTGTATATTATTCAATTGAAAATATTTAAAATAAATACAAAAAAATGTGAAGAAACCAAAAGAGAAACATTTTTTGCGAGCGCGCCAAGCTGGAATTAAGTAGACTACTGCATCATCAGTTCCATCCGTTCAATGTGATTCTCAAAAATATGCGATTCCAGTAATGCTATTTAGCATTGGTTACCACCACTCTTCTGCATCATCACTCTTCCTCTCCCCATAAACCATGGTGGAGTAAACCACCATGACATCGCTATCAAAGACATCGCTATTTTCTGCGATTCCACTGTTCCGCGCCAATGTTGCAAACCATACGATAATTATTTTGTTTGCAATTTGTTATTGATAATAATTATTATTATTTCTTCTATGTTTGGTTTCGAAGCATCTAAATTTAAAAATCTACTTTGTGAAAATATTAAGAACTGAGAATTTAGTGAAGTGAACAACTAAAGAATTAACCTATTTCGGACTATGTCCTATTTCGGACCTTTTCTGAATTTGGGAGAGGAATAGTACAAGGTTTCCTTATTTTCTCTCCCTGTCATTTTTGATGATGTACTTGTTGTATGAATCAATATAGAATAAAGAATTTCATTTCAATTTTTTTAATGAATTTGAGGGCCAGTTTCTGAGCTTGAGATTTAGCCAAGTTCTATAGTTTTCAACTCAAGGATTTTTAATAGTAGGTAAGATTATCTTATACTGGATGTCATCTTTCTCGATAAATAATCGTCCAAAATGGAACATTATCTTTGAAGTAGGGGGGTGTGCAACTTTCATTCAAACTTTCAACTGAATTGTTCCTGGAGATGACTGAGCCAAAAAGTCACGCCTCGCCCGAGTGCAGTCGAGTCTCTAGTTCACCTAGTGCTATCCCACTACAAAATGATTCATGTCATCGATTCGACATCATCTGCTGCGAACGTGGACAGCACAAACACGTGAGGCGAATACAGATATCACCGACCACTAGAAACCTGGTGGTGACTTGTAGCAGTCAGTAGAATGCGCTGACACGCGGTAATAAACCGGTGGAGCCGCCAAGGCAGTAATAAGGGTCCTTATGCCGCAGCCACATGTTGGCCCAATGATGACCACCGCCAGTGTGTCGATGGGTAGTTGCCAGCGCTGGCCTTCATTGGCCATCGCTCCAATTTTTCTCGAGCGGAGGCCAGCCCCCCACCGTAGGCGAATGAAGGCCAAACCACCCATCCACACCAGTCAACCAATGCCTGTTTTGTCGTTGTTTTGCTGATTTTCTGTGTAAATGAGTATCTAATAAATTATCGAATAAAATATTTGTGATATAATGAATATTTTGATTTATCAAGTGATTGGAAAAACTCTTATAAATTCTGATACAAGCTACATTTTGTCAAGGCGACAAAGTTGAACAGCTGATGTAATAGGACAGAAGAACTGGCTAAATCATTGCCACTCTGGGCGCACTGGCTAGATTGGCTTTCTTTCAAGATGGCGGATTTTGACGTCACGATTCTAGCCGAGTTTCCATTGTGCATGTATTGTTTGATGCTGGCCTTGATTGGGCACTGGCCACATTGCAGTGTAGATGGCAAGACCAACGCGGGCCAGCGACTGAGGACTAGGCATAACATAGTGATGTTTGCAATTCACTCACCATAGATATTGTTATGCTCGATCAAGCCGCGGCCTTCGCCCAAGATGAAGACGCCACCCTGATGGCCGTTGTAGATCTCGTTGCGGTGGGGTTGCTGTGGGAATGGATGCGGTTGTCGATGAACTGGCCGAGCCCGTACAAGCCACCCGTCTGTCCGTGGTGGATCTCGCAGTGCACCACTGTCACTGTCGGGTTGGCGCCCGAACCCCGCTATCCCATTGTTGTGGATGTCGTTCGCCTCCAACAAACCCTGCAAACAACAAATTACCACATTAACCACACGTCACGTTTATCTATATACTATATATGCAGGACGGAATTTAGGGTTTCAGTATATTCATATATGTTGTACAGTACGCATCCCATAGCTTTGAAACGGCATATAGGCAAGGAAATAATTACGGCGTTGCAAAAACATCAGGCTTTAGAGACCCTAGATCCCTAGATGGAGGAAGCTCCCTACACACAGAGATTCTTCATGAATGAGAGAGCTGCAACGTATCACCAACAATGGAAAGAGCTTGTTGAACGAATGTCAGCTGACAGGCTGTGTTGTGCTAAAAGGACGTAACTCCGAAATGCTCCTTGTATATCTTTTCGGATGCAACAAGTTGCTTTTGAAAAGATGAAAAAGAGCTTCTGTTGCTTATGAAAAGATACATTTTCAAAAATGTTGGATGTTTTGAAAGGGTAGTATTGAAGTCTAGTGAAACTCCATATAATCTCAGATATCAGACAGTTGAACAGGACAGAATTGACCTAGAAATTTGTAGGCGTCAATTAAATTTTAGAGTAAATAAAATCTTACAAACAGTTCCTGATAATATTATTAAAATTAGCTGTGATAAACATAAGGCTGGTGAATTTCACGACTGGATAAAGGCTTATGAGCCCACTTGTGAGCCCACTTGTGTGTGTTTGTCTATTGTCAAATCGCGTGTATAGAGTTTTTGAAATCTCCGTTAGTCTTTTTTTTCTTGTTTTGTTTCACTTGACTTTCATCTGTTTTTTCTGCAGTTTCATCTCCACATCCAAAATCATACGTCTAAAATCACACTGCTGTACGATAAAAAAGCAACTCGTATCCGCGCTCAGTTTTTCTTTGCGGATACTATATTGTTTCCAAAGTGTATGATTTTAGTTTAAAATGTTGAAAACATTATTTTTGTATATATCATATTGTATCATGTTTTACTGCATACTGCTTGTTGTTTTGTACTTTTGGAAATAAATAAATTTCAAAAATTTCAATATATTCAAGATATCTTTGAAAAGTAAGAGCCTGCAGCATTAATAAACAGTGAAGAGTCAAATTGCTGTATATTTTTAAAAAATGCCTTGCAGGGATCCATTCTACCCAGATATTAAATTGCCACATCATAACACTGTGTTATTAAAAATATGCTTAATTTCTGCATGTACATAACTGAGTAAGTCACCATAACAATCATATATTTACAATTGTTATATACAATAAAGTAGCATAGATATGATGTTGAATTAATACTTTTATTTCTGAACACAGCAATCATGAGTTCAACTTGTCTTGATTCGAAAAGTTCTGTAGCACTGTAAAAGCACTATTCGAGTCTTTTAATTCCTCCTAAACAAAGGTTTGCTCTCTATTTCAGTTGTGATATTCATTATTCATTTACGGTACAAATGAATATTTGTCACTGAAATGAATACAAAATAGTAGGCTATTCGGATAGTTACCTAAAATGCTAGTGCAGTGCAGACGAAGATCCCGCAAGTTTCTTGAGGTATGATTTCAAAACCGACCGAGTAGAATTTTTCTAGTGTCTTGTCCAAATAATTTGTTCCATTTCATCAATTTTCAGAGCCTGTAATAGAACATAGATAAATTAGATGAAAAAATAAGAAATTCACAGATGAATGAATGGAATCACAGTTCACGAATTATCAGACACATCATATGAAAATGGAAATGAGATAATGAATAATGTATAATAGAAATTAATTCATAGATCATCACAATGCATACTTGAAATAATCATGTTTAGTCCAAGTTAGAGTTTCTATACTCTTATTAGCTGGGCTCAACCTTTGATGCAGACGGAGAACAGGCCAACGAAATAGCACATCTAGTAATTAATTGATGAATTGGAGGAAAATGACTGCAATACTTTGTGATAGAAGGAATGAAAAACTTAAGGGCAAATCTATAAAACAGTCGTGTCGTGCGGCCCGCGTTGACATACGGAGCGGAGGCCTGGGCAGTTAAGAAAGCCCATGAACACAGATTGGAGGTCACTGAAATGAAGATGCTGAGGTGGAGTTGCGGCCTAACTGGAAGGGATGGAATCCCAAATGAAATATTCTAATTATTTTAATAATTTAATTATTTTTAACAAGAATGAACAGTGATATCAGATCAGATATAGGCTTAACGGTATCAGCTATCCTCTATAGAAGGTACAGAATCGGCCCTACTGTTCTCCTATCTTTTTCCACTAGAAAAATAGAAGAACAACGTTGCCAATTCTCTGTCTTTTGAAGAGGATAGCTGATACCAGTACATCTGATATTAATGTATAATTATTGGCAATGTGTTTCTTCTATTTTTCTCCACTACCTTAGGAACTAACTATAGATATTGACCAAAGTTGGTGGTAAAATTGACCAAGCTATCCTCTTCAGAAGGCAGTGACAAGGCAGATAATTGGCAACGTTGTTCTCCTACTTTCCTCCACTGCCATTATAACGTGGACCTCACTATAACGTCTCTGTTTTCAAAATTATCAAGGGACTTTATGCCTCCTATTGTGGTCTCAATCCATAAGTAAGTATACTTAATTATAACTGAGAATAAGTAACTTAAGTTGTGTGTCCACCTGTCTGGTTGACTTCCTTTTCTGTGAGCATCAAGATTCAACATTCATGATTCAAGATCCAAATGCGTCCCCTTCTGTGTCTTCACAATCCACATTGAGTCACTGCAAAAACGACACATATAATTAAAGTTTACAATCTTACTGTAGAGCACTCATATTTAAAGAGCAAATAATTGTCCATTAGCAGGTGTAACCCGTGAACCCTGGCAACTGAAAACTTTACAAAATCTACCTACTAAGATCTGAACGATTTGAAAAAGGCCTATAACCATCCTCAGTAAATAAAGAATCTATAAGCACATTTCAAGTTAATCAGTTGAGTAGTTGAGACGTGATGATGCGTCGTTTGTGTATTTCCTATCCCCAACATGTATAAGCCGATTCCTTCCTTTATTATATTATAGATTTATCATTAGAAGTAGGCTATTTATCAAGTTGATGTTTCAACAAACTAAACTGTTATTATTTGCTAGGTTGGGATAAAACTAGGAAAACATGAGCATTAATGAATAAATGGTTTAAATTATAATACATAACCAACTTTCTGGACTTTCCAAATAAGAGAGGCGGCTATTAGGAGTTTATTTCGAGGGGCCGAACGACGTCACTTATCAACTCCTAAAATCTAGCTACTGCATCCAAGGCTATCTTATCGTTGCCGGCCCCAACCTTCAACCCTCAGGGTGAGCCGGGTTGAAAGACTCAAAGACAGCACTCTATATCCAGTGCAGTCGAGTCTCTAGTTCACCTAGTGCTATCCCACTACAAAATGATTCATGTCATCGATTCGACATCATCTGCTGCGAACGTGGACAGCACAAACAAGTGAGGCGAATACAGATATCACCGACACTAGAAACCTGATGGTGACTTGTAGCAGTCAGTAGAACGCGCT
>NW_024094010.1:0-10631 GCF_014356525.2 Nilaparvata lugens | reverse complement strand
AGACGCCACCCTGATGGCCGTTGTAGATCTCGTTGGTGGGGTTGCTGTGGGAATGGATGCGGTTGCGATGAACTGGCCGAGCCCGAACAAGCCACCCGTCTGTCCGTGGTGGATCTCGCAGTGCACCACGTCACTGTCCTTGGATATACGGGCGTCGTCATCTTCAAGCTTTTTGAAATTTGGAATGCGCGAATTAACAATAAATAATTGAATAACAAAGGTTGTGAAGCGAATGCTGAATTAGTTTGTTTCAAAATTCGAACTGAAATAATGGCGACTTCAGATGAAGAAAGTTGACACTCGCCCCATCTAGCAGATGACTTATCAACTACGGACTTCCTGTTTGGTGGCGGCTGGAAAGAGTACTCTTTCCGGCCTAGCCAGAAAAGAAACCTGTTTCTTTTGTCAGATGAGAGTCGTCTGCAAACAAGGTCTTTCAGATCTACTTGGGGACTGGAAAACAGCTGCTTTCTGTGCAGTGTGGCGGAATAGTAGATTTCGCACCTAGAGCAGAAATGAGATTTTTCCCCAGCTCGAAATCGGTTTTCAAGTCCGAGGCCGTAGGCCGAGACTAAAAAGATTGAGAGCTGGAAAACTTTTGCCCGTGTGCGAACGATATTTTTTCGCCACACTACAGGTTTTGCTGACAAAATAAATAAGAATACAAATAAAGAATACTCGTTAAGCTATCGTACCTATCTCTTGATTTTAGTGGTAGAAGATTTGCAGTCAGGATTCAGATTCTTTTAAAATTTCACTTGGAATAGCAAGTCATCTTCAAGCATTTTTGAAATTCGGAATGCACTAACCACAATAATAATTGAATAAAACTGGTTGCGAAGCGAATTAGTTTGATTCGAAACTGGAACTGAAATCATGGCGACTTCAGCTCATGATGAAAGTGGACACTCGCTCGATCTAGCGGACGACTTTTAACTACTTCCATGAGCGGCTGGAAAGAGACAACTTTCTGGCCTAGACCGAAAAGAAACCCTTTTCTGACGTCGTCTGCAAACAAGGTCTTTCAGATCTACGTAAGGCCTGGAAAACGCTGCTTTCTGTGCAGTGTGGCGAAAAGTATAAACTCAACCTCCCACATGAATGAACATCATCTTATAGGTTATTTAGACAAATCAGAATGAAAAATAAAAATACATGGACAATTTCCTGATATTCAGATTACCTCAGATTTGCTAGAGCTATCACCTTCCACTTCTGCTTTCGGAAGTGCTTAGTAAACAATTATTATCATATTTATATTGTTTATTTTCTCTGTGTAGGTAGCGAAAAATAACGTTCCCACCATGGGCAAAAATGTTTTTTTTTTCCGGCTCTCAATCTTTTCTAGTGCTGGGCCTAAAGCCTCGGGCTTGAAAACCGATTTCGAGCCGGAAAAATCTCATTTTCTGCTCTAGGTGCGAAATATACTATTTCTGAATAATTACTTTCCAAATTCGTTCTCAACCATATTCTTATCATCGTCGCTCTTCCTTCAAACTTCTCTCTTTCTACACTCATTTTTCTTCTACTTCTTCTTTTTCTCCCTCTAATTCTTCTTCTCTCTTTCTCCTTCTAATTCTTCACCTGGCACGGAGTCAGAGCTCCCAGAGTTCAACTTGATGCGCCAGAAACTTCGCGAGAAACTAAAAGTTTTTAGAACTTTTATACTTTTATTCTTGTTCTCTTCTCCCATCTCTACATTTTCCCTCTTTTATTTTTCATATTCCATCTCTCCCAGTCGTGTGTTGATGGGAAGGATATCATTTTATATCCTTTTCAGAGAGGCGACAATTATTTGTTGAAACACCGCCGATTTATAGTGTCTATCATTCAACAAAGCAGATAGCGAATGTATCAAATCATAGTGTTGTGTAGCAAGTTGAGATGATACTGTATCATATTGTGTTGATACTGTATCATGTTGTGGTTGTTCTTGTTCTATAGTGAGGTCCACGTTATAATGGCAGTGTTTGATTAGCAATGGTATTGCTATCCTTGTCTATCATTCAACAAAGCAGATAACGAATGTATCAAATAATACTGTTGTGAAGCAAGTTGAGATGATACTGTATCATATTGTGTTGATACTGTATCATGTTGTGGTTGTTCTTGTCTATAGTGAGGCCACGTTATAATGGCAGTGTTGATTAGCAATGGTATTGCTATCCTTGTCTATCATTCAACAAAGCAGATAGCGAATGTATCAAATCATACTGTTGTGAAGCAAGTTGAGATGATACTGTATCATATTGTTTGATACTGTATCATGTTGTGGTTGTTCTTGTTCTATAGTGAGGTCCACGTTATAATGGCAGTTTCTGATTAGCAATGGTGTTGCTATCCTTGTCTATCATTCAACAAAGCAGATAGCGAATGTATTAAATCATAGTGTTGTGTATCAAGTTGAGATGATACTGTATCATATTGTGTTGATACTGTATCATTTGTGGTTGTTCTTGTTCTATAGTGAGGTCCACGTTATAATGGCAGTGTTTGATTAACAGTGGTGTTGCTATCCTTGTCTATCATTCAACAAAGCAGATAACGAATGTATCAAATCATAGTGTTGTGTATCAAGTCGAGATGATACTGTATCATATTGTGTTGATACTGTACCAGTTTGTGGTTGTTCTTGTTCTATAGTGAGGTCCATGTTGTAATGGCAGTGTAGATTAGCAATGGTATTGCTATCCTTGTCTATTATGAACAAGCGGATGACGCTATCTCTTTCTTGCTTTGCATTGTTGCCAGATCGTCTTTTAACAATGTAGAATTTATAATTCATCCACATAATATTTTATCATAACATATATTTTTATTAAAATTCATAAGGAATTATTGAAAAATATAATTTTTTGCTTAATAAACTGTGATTGTTTTTCTCAATCGAGAATGAACAGTAATATTACACCAATAAACCTGTATCAGCTACCGTCTTGGAGGCATTGACAAGACAGAGAATCGGCAACGTTGTTCGCCTATCTTCCTCCACTACCATTATAACGTGGACCTCACTAAAAATCGGCGGTGTTTCAACAAATAATATTGTCGGCTCCGATAAAGACATAAAATTATATTCTTCCCATCAAACCATGAGAGGAATAGAGAGATTGATTGATTGATTGATTGAGTACTTTATTTATGTAGATTACAATATATACTGGCTTTTACACTTATATACAATAGCTTACAATACAGCGAAATTAGATGAATTTACATAATATAGACTAAGAAAATAATTTGAACTGTATATGATATGAAAAAGCAATTTGTAATATAATAACTATATATAATCATATTGTTATGCATCTACATAATTGGCGGAGCTTTGGACATATCAATGTCCATTCTTCGAAAGAATATTAAAAATATCTTCCCCACTAACTCTCTACCAAAAATCTTAGAGAGAGAGATATAACAAATAATGAATGGGACAGAGAGAAGGAGTGTGTGTGAGAGAGAGAGTAGGTTGGGAAGAAGACAGGGACAAATTTGAAGAAAATCGAACATGAGCGGGAAATTCCCGGGGAGAGGTTGAAGAAAAAAGAGAAATAATGCTGAAAACTCAACTCAGAAATCGAAGAACGGTAAATAGGGTTTTGATGACCGGTCATAACTCTGCAGAATTCCGATAGAGGCTGGATAAGAAGACGAAGGAGAAGAAGAAGAAGAAGAAGAAGAAGAAGAAGAAGAAGAACATGAAGGAGGAGAAAAAATATGTAGTCAAAGAAGGATATGAAGATGAAGGAGAATATGATGACGAGATTGAAGAGGAGAAGATGTAGAAGTAGAAGAAGAAGAGGAGAAGAAAGAAAAGAAGAAAGGGAGCAGAGAAGAAGAAGCAGGAAAAATATGTAGTCGAAGGATAATAAAAAGATGACGGACAAAAAGACGAGATGGAGGAGAAGAAGATGTAGAAGAAGAAGAGGGAGAAGAAGAAGGAGAAGAAGAAGAACGAGAAGGAGAAGTAAAGGCAGTGGAAGAAGAAGAAGATGAAGAAGAAGAAGGAGAATGATGAGGAGGAGAGGGAAAATATGTAGTCGAAGAAGATTTAGAAGATGAAGGTTGAAAAGACTAGATGGAGGAGAAGAAGGAGGAGAAGAAGAACGAAAAGAAGAAGTAGAAAAAGGTAGAAAAATAAATTGAGAAGAAAAAGGAGAAGAAGAAGAAGAAGAAAGACGAAGAGGAGGAGGAAGAGAAGGGAAAATATGTAGTCGAAGAAAAATTAGAAGATGAAGGTTGAAAAGACTAGATGGTGGACAAGAAGAAGAAGGAGGAGAAGAAGATAAAGAAGAAGAAGCAGAAGGAGTAGAAGAAGAAGAAAAGCAGAAGAAGAAAAAAAAGCAGAAGAAGAAGAAGCAGAAGAAGTAGAGGAAGAGAAGGAAGGGGAAAGTCTATAGACCGCATTTCTCATGAAGTCCATATGCTCATGACGTCCATCCATTAGTTTTGTTAACTCAATTTTCCTGACTATCCTTCTTCTTCTACTACTTCTCCTTCTTCTTCTTCTTCTTCTTCTCCTTCTCTTCTTCTCCTTCTTCTTCTTCTTCTTCTTCTTCTTCTTCTTCTTCTTCAACATCTTCTTGTCCACCATCACGTCCTTTCAACCTTCATCTTCCAATTCTTCTTCTTCTTCTTCAACATCTTCTTCTCCTACATCTTCTTATTTTTCTCATTTTACTTCTTCTCCTTCTTCTTCTACTCCTTCTTCTCCTTCCTCTTCTTCTTCCTCTTCTTCTTCAACATCTTCTCTCCTCTATCTCATCTTTTCATCCTTCTTCGACTACATATTTTTCCAGCTTCTTTTTCTACTTTTTCTTCTACTTCTTCTTCTTCTTCTTCTTCTTCTTCTTCTTCTTCTCCCCTCCATCTACTCCTTTTTCGTTTCTTCCTTCTCCACCATTCAAACCAATTTCTGACTTCTTTCTCAGATTCGATTCCAATATCTCTCAATCAATCCGCTAACAACATCATTATTTACAATATTATTTCATATTTCTTCTTTCCTAGCTGTCGATCTATCATTTCCATATGTCTCCATTTATTTCTCTTTTTCTTTGTTATTGCCACGTTTCCCTCTACTATTCATCCTCTTCTCCTTTTTCTTCTTCTTCTTCTTCTTCTTCTTCTGAAAACGAACGGGAGTGAGAGAGTGTGAGAGAGAGCAAAGAATCATATGTTGTAGGAGGTTGAAGGGAGAGCGAGAGAGAGGGAGAGAGAGAGAGAGATCACTGAGGATATTAACCAGAAAAGATGTTTTATTAAATCAGTATCATAGATTAGGGAGTCCTAATCCTGGTCTTCTCTACCACACAACCCTTAGAGAGAGAGAGAGAGAGTGATTGACAGAGACGAAGAGAGAGTGAGTGAGACAGATAGAGATAGAGTGAGTGTGTGTTTTTGAGAGCACAGATAATAATAACACCCAAAAAATGTTGATTCAAATCTGTATCAAAGAGAGAGATATACAGAAAGTATAAGAGAGAGAGAGAGAGAGAGAGAGAGAGAGAGAAAGAGAGTGATTGACAGAGACGAAGAAAGAGTGAGTGAGACAGATATATATATATATATATAGATATCACTGAGAATAATACCCCATAAAAGATGTTTATTCAAATCAGTATAAAAAAGAGACATAACAGAAAGTGTAAGAGAGATTGATTGATTGATTGATTGATTGATTGATTGAGTACTTTATTTATGTAGATTACAATATATACTGTCTTATACACTTATATACAATAGCT
This sequence comes from Nilaparvata lugens, assembly GCF_014356525.2. NCBI lineage: Eukaryota > Metazoa > Arthropoda > Insecta > Hemiptera > Delphacidae > Nilaparvata > Nilaparvata lugens. Next base: position 4,884 of record NW_024094010.1, on the reverse strand, counting down.
TACAATACAGAAAAATTATAGATGAATTTACATGATATAGACTAAGAAAATAATTATTGAACTGTATATGATATGAAAACGCATTTTGTAATATAATAACTATAGATAATATTATATTGTTATGCATCTACATAAATTGGCGGAGCTTTGGACATATCAATGTCCATTCTTCGGGAAGAATATTAAAAATATCCTCCCCACTAACTCTCTACCAGAATAAGAGAGAGAGAGAGAGAGTGACAGAGAGACTGGCAGAGACAGAGCGAGAGAGAGAGCGAGTGATAGAGAGACTAAGTGAGTAAGAGAGCACACAAAATAATAACCCCATAAAAGATGTTTATTCAAATCAGTATAAAAAGATTGATTGATTGAGTACTTTTTATGTAGATTACAATAATACTGGCTTATACACTTATATACAATAGCTTACAATACAGCAACATTATAGATGAATTTACATAATATAGACTAAGAAAATAATTATTGAACTGTATATGATATGAAAATGCAATTTGTAATATAATAACTATAGATAATAATTATATTGTTATGCATGTACATAAATTGGCGGAGCTTTGGACATATCAATGTCCATTCTTCGGGAAGAATATTAAAAATATCCTCCCCACTAACTCACTACCAAAACGTTAATTTCGTTATTTAAACTGAGGATTTATTCATTAATGGAAATATTGTAAAAGTTTTAATCAATATGAATATTAAAGAGAAAAAAAACAGAAAATTGATAAAGTAAAATAATATATAGGTAGATAAGATCAAATAATTGATTAATAAAATGAAGTAGGCTGAAAGTAGATCAGGGTTATCTACAGAGACAAAGACAGAGACAGAGACAGGTGACAGAGACAAAGAGAGATTGATTGATTGAGTACTTTATTTATGTAGATTACATATATACTGGCTTATACACTTATATACAATAGCTTAAAATACAGCAAAATTATAGATGAATTACATATATAGACTAAGAAAATAATTATTGAACTGTATATGATATGAGAAAGCAGTTTGTAATAATAACTATAGATAATAAAAATATTGTAATGCATGTACATAAATTGGCGGAGCGTTGGACATATCAATGTCCATTCTTCGGAAAGAATATTCAAAATATCCTCCCCTCTAACTCTCTACCAAAACGAGTGTGAGACGAGAGAGAGAGTGAACTCTGATATTATTGTGTGTTGTTGACAGTGTGTCATAAAAAAAGGAAGCTCAAAGTGACAGTGAGGCTCATAAAAACAGGAAGCTCCACTCTCTGTTCTTTTTTGTACTGTATTATCACTATAGTGAGGTCCACGTTATAACGGCAGTGTTTGATTAGCAATGGTATTGTTATCCTTGTTTATCATTCAACAAAGCTGATAGCGCTATCTCTTTCTCACTTTGCTTTGTTGCCAGATCGGCTTTTAACAATGTAGAGTTGATAGTTGGTTAACAAAATATTTCATCTAAACTAGTAGTTCTGTGAACAGTAGACCTCACGCAGTATTCTCATCCACAAGTACCTGATTGAAACTATAGACCTTATGGAAATACAGCAATAGACTGGCTTCTCCACACATCTGTGTAATCACTTGTCAGCTGATTTATGATGATAATTCTATAGTCTTATTTTACTCTAATATTGGCTTATGAAGGAGGCTCCTTTTTCCTTCTATACTACTAGTTCTGTGAACAGTAGACCTCACGCAGTAATCTCATCCACAAGTACTTGATTGAAATTATAGACCTTATGGAAATACAGCAATAGACTGGCTTCTCCACACATCTGTGTAATCACTTGTCAGCTCATTTATGATGAATAATCTATAGTCTGATTTTTACTCTAATATTGTCGTATGGAGGAGGCTCCTTTCTCCTTTTATATTATCCTTGAAATGCAAAATTTCCAAAAACTTGTATATACGTCGATGCGCAATTGAAAGAGGAACATACCTGTCAAATTTCATGAAAATCTATTACCGCGCGTTTCGCCGTAAATGCGCAACATATAAACATATAAACATTAAGAGAAATGCCAAACCGTCGACTTGAATCTTAGACCTTACTTGGCCCGGTCAATTATGAAATTATTGAAAGATATGATTCCACGTTATAGTGGCAGTGTTTGATTAGCAATGGTATTGCTATCCTTGTCTATCATTCAACAAAGCGGATAGAGCTATCTCTTTCTTGCTTTCCTGTGTTGTCAGATCGGCTTTTAACAATGAAGAGTTGATAGTTAATTAACAAAATATTTCATCTTAGTTATGAAATTATTGAAAAATAGAGTTTCTTGCTTAATAAAATATAATGGATTATTTTAAACGAGAATGAACAGTTAATGTTTCATCAATAAACCTGTATCAGCTACCGTCTATAGAAGGTATTGACAAGACAGAGGTTCGGCAACGTTGTTCTCCTATCTTTTTCCACTACCATTAGAACGTGCACCTCACTTTAATGTGTGATGAATTTTATGAATTTTGAAAATTGGAAAGGGTTTAACTGGGTTTATCTGATAAACTGAGTTTATCAGAGATTGACAATGGTGTAATAACCGAAACTGGTCTTTCTAATTATCAATAAATCAGTGGTTTTTTGACAATTTCTTAGTCTTTTTCATTCAACTAAAAGATTATGTTTAATTATGTGAGAGGTTGAGTTTATACTTTTTCATTCTTTCAAATGACAATGAGATGATATTATTATAAATGTTTTAATTATTGAATAATGAACACAAATAATGAAAAGTTTTTTGATCAGCTGTTTTTTGATCAGCTTTCTTGGTTGCATGTTAGCGGCTGGAAAGGGTACTCTTTTGGGCCTAGGCCGGAAAGAAACCTGCTCTGACGTCAGACGATAGTCGTCTGCAAACAATGTCTTTCAACCTAGCGCCGCAGTGCAGGATGGTTTCTCACAGCTTGGCGTTGTTGTCATTCGAGATGGGTGTCTGACTTGGAGTATTTCGGCCGCATTGCAGGATGACTGTTAACGGTTGCCGGAAAATCAACAGCTGGGTTTTTTCTCGTTATTTTTCGTGATAGAAAATTCTGATTGCAGATTTGTTCTCAGCGACCTCAAGTTTAGCCTAAAGGCTCAGAATGTTAACAATGTATTTAAATAATTAAAAATCATCATGAAAAGTCATTAATATGGAAGTACACCACGTTTCTGGAAACTTTTTACTGGCGACTGGAGTTATTATTGTTATAGGTAGCACAAAAATCAAAATAATCGTGAGAAAGAAAACTGCTGATGAACGCGAATAAGACCGCCACTCCATTGTTCTATTGTCTCGGCTGCTTGGCTGAGCCTGGCTGGAGGGATCAAATAACCGACTGGTTTGTTCTTTCGTCTGTCCGCTAGGCGGAACTACGCCGACCATTGCTGGGTGGAAGACGCTACTGCGTCCACCCGCTATCAACGCTACCAACGCTGCTATTATTTGCTGTCTCAGCGCCTAGTCCGAGTCAGACAAGCATCCAGCCTGCACTGCGGAGCTAGGTTCAGATCTACGTAGGGACTGGAAAACAGCTGCTTTCTGTGCAGTGTGGCGAAAATATAACTGATTACTTCAAACGAGAATGAACAGTTACTATTACATCAATAAACCTGTATCAGCTACCGTCTATAGAGGGCATTGACAAGACAGAGATTCGGCAACGTTGATCCCCTATCATTCTCCACTGTCAAAAATGTGCACCTCACTCTAGTGCATGATGATTTTATGAATTTTGAAAATGCTTTGTGTAGAATAATAGTTGGACAATGAGAATACGGATTAGAAGGAGAAGGAGGAGGAGAAGTGATTCGATTGATTGATTGATTGAGTACTTTATTAATGTAGATTACAATATATTCTGGCTTATACACTTATATACAATAGCTTACAATACAGCAACATTATAGATGAATTTACATAATATAGACTAAGAAAATATTATTGAACTGTATATGATATGAAAAAGCAATTTGTAATATAATAACTATAGATAATAATTATATTGTAGTGCATGTACATAAATTGGCGGAGCTTTGGACATATCAATGTCCATTCTTCGGAAGAATATTAAAAATATCCTCCCCACTAACTCTCTACCAAACAAGTAGAGGGAGGAGTAGAAAGAGGAGGAAGGAGAAATGGTGCAGATTGGCGAATGAAACAAAAAAGGAATGATGAGGGAATGAGAGGCGAATGATGAAAGGAGGATGAGGAATATGATAAAGAAGAAAAGGAGAAAGAGGAGGATATGGAGGAGAGGATTTGAATGAGGAGGAAGAAGAGAAGGATTATATATGTATGCTTGTATATATGTGGGGATATATGTAAAAATGTAGATTCGCCAGGATCAAAACCTTTGTTTATTATGGCATATGTGTGTGTATATGGGATAAAAAATATTGCTTTTTATGTGGTGTTTATATAGAATGACAGTGAATTTAATGAAAGGAAAGGTCATGCTCAAGTGCATTACGAGTCAATGATGGAAGAGGAGGAGAAGGAGGAGGAGGAGGAGGAGGAGGAGGAGGAGGAGGAGGAGGAGGAGGAGGAGGAGGAGGAGGAGGAGGATGAGGAGGAGAAGGAAGAGGAGTGAGCAGAAAAATGTAGTATGCAGAACGTTTAGAGAACAGTGGATGAAGGATGAAAACCATAATCGATTCAATTGGATAGAATGAGATAAAATTGCATAGAAACAGGAGAAAAAATTGACTTCGAAAGGTGACATATGAGGAAAATGAGGGAGAAGAGGAGGACGTTGTAGTAGTGGAAAAGAATAAGAGGGAGTGAGCGAAAAAATGAGTTTATAGAATGAGAGTAATATTATTATTTAACAAAAATCCAAATTAAAAGCTGCAAATACAGTGGAAATGCAATCT
>NW_024094009.1:0-10907 GCF_014356525.2 Nilaparvata lugens | reverse complement strand
TGGTGGAAAAGGATAAGAGGGAGTGAGCGAAAAAAGAGTTTATAGAATGAAAGTAATATTATTATTTAACAAAAATCCAAATTAAAAGCTGCAAATACAGTGGAAATGCAATCTGTGAAATGAAAGTACAATGTAATTAAATACTGCCATTAGAACGTGGACCTCACTGTAGAATATATAATTACCTGTTGCATGCTGCTAGAGTTCTGATCACTCAGGCTCAACTCACACTTACGCGACTCAGGTCGAGGAGAGACTCGACTCTAGTCGAGAGCATGTTTCCAAATGGTGACACTCAGACTAGTCAATTCTAGTCTCCGCGACGTCACCATTTGAAAACACATGCTCTCGACTAGAGTCGCGTTCTCTTCTCGACCTGAGTCGCGTAAGTGTGAGTTGAACCTAAATCAGCTTGGATCCTATACAAATTTATTTTTAATAATTGATTTATTATTTTTGAAAGGTTTATCGGTGAAGAATCGTCTGAGAGCAAGATAACCCTGACTGATGACCCAACATGGATCATTGATCCGGTTGATGGAACCATGAATTTCGTCCATGGATATCCGAACGTCTGCATTTCAATTGCTCTAGTTCTCAACAAAGTGACTGAAATCGGAATTATTTACAATCCATTCATCAACTGGAATTTCACTGCGAAAAGGGGTCGTGGAAGCTTTCTCAACGATAAGAAAATCAGCGTCTCCAAAAAAAAAGGTTTGGGAATAAAATTTATTCTGTATTTAATGCAGACTTATGCGCTACGAACAAGCATATTATTCGCTTCTCATCAGCTGATACTATTCTTATTCTATCTGTTTAAATTTGTACAGAAACAGTAAGATACAGATATAATAAGCTGATGAAAAGTGAAAAGCGGGTGTTATGACGCATAAGTGTGTATTCACCTTTTTATTATTTATTCAACTGTAATTACATATTTTTCTTGAAATATTTATGACCAATGTAATAGTTATTCATTTAACATCAATCACTGTGAATATAAACATAGAGAAAAGATAGCATAAGAAGATACCATGGTATAGGGCGTTATGTTCCCAATTTCACTGTTAACTCAAGCCGATAATCCTAGTATTTCTTTTTGGTGAAGCTATGTGACGCTGGTAGTCTCTCATACTGTGCCGTCTAAAGGTGCGTACAGACTTTCGCTCTGCTCCGCAATCGAACGTCACTCGAGCAGATCGATTGATGATCAACCGGGGAGCAAGAGTGGAACGCGAGAAGAGCTGACATCTCCCGTAACGTTCATGATCGGAGTGTTTGCGGAGCGTGCGTGGAGCGATTGCAGAGCGAGTGCGGAGCGTTTTGGAGGCGCGTATATCTCTCTCACCCAACAAAAGAGTGATAATAGGCAGTAGTCGAGGTGAACGGCTTCAGTAACACAAAATTGGCTTGAAATTTGGGACTTGAACGATCTATACCATGGCATATCGTCAAATGCAATCTTTTCCCTATGTTATTATTTAGTTTTATTTATTATACTTTCATTACATAAAATCAATATCTGGGAATATTCCCATCTCACAGGTAATTTGTCATTATCATGTTTGGTGCTTAATGTTCTAAAATGGTCAAAATCTCATAAATAAAATTTGACTTTAAGTTCAATGAAAACGGTTTGAAGCTCAAATCTTCAATGGACATTGTGATATTTGTCACTGGTCATATGGGACATATATATGAATCATATATTTATCTCATATTGATCAGAATTTTAGAGTTTTCAAATTAAAAAAGTTCAATGAACAGTGTTTTTTGTCTTTGAACAATCTTTGTCATCGAACAGAATAGCCCAGTCAATGAAGGTCCAAAAAAGCAGTTTCGATCCGAAAATTAAATAAAAGCTGAATTTCCCACCATCGATAGAACCCTCCCAGAGGGTCATTCTCCCAAAAGTCCCAGAAAATCCCCTTGGAGCTTTCCGCCCCAACCCCCTAAAACATGAAAAATGCGGGTAAACACGGGAAATCAATTATCTTTGTAACCATTGATCGGAAACAGTTCTATTATATGCCATTCGATTTGTTACATTATGAACTACAATATTAGTTATATTCATTTTTCCAATAAAATTAACAGTTTTCTTGATAAAATAATATATATGTAAAAATTGAGGGTGTTTGTGATTTGATTTTTTTGTTTTCTCCGATTAACCTCGAAACAAGTAGTTCTAAAGAAAAATGAGCCAAATAATTAATGTAGCCACTCTCATTGCAAATCCATTGATGTATATTGTTATGTATTTGCGATTCAATTTGACGCTGTGGAAGGGGAAACAGTCGACGCGGAACGGCGCGGCTGACTCTCTTAGCCATAGTAAACAGCAAACTGGAAATCAATTATCTCTGTAACCATTAATCGGAAAAAATCTATCATATGTCATTCGATTCGTTACATTAGGACTACAATATTAGTAGTCGTATTCATTTCCTCAATAAATCAAACAGTTTCCTTGATAAAATAATATAATGTAAAAATTTAGGGGTTTTTCGATTTGTTTTTTTGTTTTCTCCGATTAACTTCGAAGCAATAATCTAAAGAAAATTAGACAAATAATTAATGTAGCCACATTCATTGCGAATCCATTGATTTATATTGTTATTCATTTGCGATTCGATTTGACGCTGTGGAAGGGGAAACAGTCGACGCGGTATGGCGTGGCTGACTCTCTTCACCATAGTAAACAGTAAAATACAGTAGTAGGCCTACTGCTTTCTAAGTTGCATCTTATTCACACTATGGCGCTCGAAACAATCAATTTTTTCTATTGTTTTGACATGCGATGAAACTAATTTTCACATTTTATTTCTCTAAATTCTCTAAAATCATTTTGTTGTTATAGATTGCTAAATCATGCATTCTATGACAGACAAAGATATTGTTTGCAACCGATAAAATATTCATACTATTACATAATATAATACATATTTAAAATATGTGTGTATGATCATAATTCTATGCTAAAATTTATCATAAAAATGTCAAAAACTGAGATAAATCATAGATTACAATAGTGTTAACAGTGGCAATTTCCTGAAAAATCATAGCGTGCAGTGTTTGCTGTTTTCTACAGTTAATATTCTTCAGGCCAGGTTGATAATATACCTTCAGTTGAGCCAAATATATATGACGGCTGAGGCATAAAAAAAATTATACATTGGGCTTGTTGAGTCGAAACTTTCTATGATTCTCTCTGTAAAGTAGCTTATCTTCCGTTCTTACTAGTTGAATCTACATTATTTAGACAGTCCAATATGAAAATTCAGTAGATTCTAAAGATGAAAGCCATGCAAACATACAAATTAAGGAAGAGTAAGCATGCATAAAAGGTAGGAAAATCATGAAAGTGTTTCACATTTAACCACAAAGTACCCTACCGTATAAGATTAATTGAAAGATGATTCATCATCTTCTATTATTTTTGTTAACATATCGATTTTTCACCTCCACTCGCATCTTGTCATTCACTATACAAGGTTGGCAGAAGCTTTTTTTATGTCGATTAATGTTGATTGAAATTGATTTTGGCACCAAAAGAATAGATCATTTTCTATTTGAAGCATTCAAATTGAATCTATTGAACATGATTTCTTATGACTTAGCATTCACAGATTTAGTTGGGTGAAGCTATTTGAAAAATGTACCTGATTATCAATTCCATGGTTTTTATACCATTCTAGTTCATTGTGATCATTGAAGGGTTGAAGTGATGAGTTAGTTCAAGTGAATCCTAGTACACAAGTATATTGTGCTTATGATTGGCTCTTCTTTATTTTCTATCGATGTTTTGCTCCAGTAGAGAAAATTTAAAATGTTGGTTTTACATTCCAAGCTTTATAAATAATATAAATTGATAAGTCCAATATTAAATTAATCGATGTTGACTTTCATTGTATCGCTTTGTATCAATGTTACTTGCACTGTTTGCAATTCATCACTATTCTCTCAAGAATTAGTTTTCTATGAATTTCATGATCTGAAAATTGAAATTCAAATGCTATTTGGATGACTTTCACATTCCACTGTTTTTTTTTTCAATAATTGTTACGTTGAAGAGTGAGGCAATTCAATCCATTTGGAAGTAAAAGGAAATCACAGTGCGATTTGAACAGTGGATAGTAACTTTGAAATTCAGTTGCTCAATTCATTACGGCTTGATACTATCATTTATAATTATAGTTGATCAGAAATATGGATTGTCTATAATGTTTATATTTCAGTTTGACCAATCTTCTATCACAGTCTCGCTTTCATTCATAAACATGATAATCCTAAATACGTTGGTTACCTTAAAGATGTAGCTTATCTTACGTCGAACAATGTACAATATAAACAATTTTCATTAAATTACTATTATGATAATCATTGGAATTTCTGCCTGTGATTGAGAAAAAGTCATTTTATGAGCCTTGAAATTCATACCTAGAAAAAGTTGCATTATTACTAGAAATTTTGTTATTTTTACTATTTATTATAGGTACTGTACATTGATTTTTGTGATTATAGAGATCACTACTTTATTCTGAATCAGGATAAGGATAAATAGGGAAATTGTGAGATGGGGATAACATCCATAGTTACATAGCATCAATTTGAAAGCTCTGATAATAATGATTTGAACGGAACTGCGATTCTGGCTTGGTATTGCCTCTTCATGTTCAGTGAGAATAGTAAGCTTCAGAATAATTCGTTCTCACTATATGTGATAATATTTGGTAACATTTGTTAATATTTGAACCGAATGTGCAACAAATTAATCTAATTCAGCTTGAATTTTTTTTTGTTCACGTGATCTGATGATATTCATTCCATTATCAAGTGTTTAAAGAGTGATGAAACAAGTTAAAACACAAAAAAAGCTACGAAAATAAATTTTGAATCTTCATTTTTCACAAAATAAGGATGAGAAGAAGGAGTCGGACACATAATATATCATGAAACTTCGTTGAAAAACATCAATATCTGAAACTAGATTTATCAAATTGTGTTACCTCTGACTCGTATGGAGAAGGCACACTTCAAATTAATATAATAAATTCTGTGAGAAAACAACGAAATCCTGATTTTTATCATGAGCATGTTAAATCATGAAAATTGTAATATTTTTTAAGAGTATTGAAAAGTGAAAATCTATATACAGCGCATGTCAAAACAATAGACAAAATTGATTGTTCGAGCAACTACTGTAATGAGATGCAATGTAGACAGCAGTATTATTCTGTTTACTATGGTGAAGGGAGTCAGCCGCGTCGGCTGTTCCCCTTCCACAGCGTCAACTTGAATCGCAAATACATAACAATATACATCAATGGATTCGCAATGAATGTGGCTAAATAATTATTCGTCACATTGTTCTTTAAAACTACTTGCTTCGAAGTTAATCGGAGAAAACAAAAAAATCAAATCGAAAAACCCCTAAATTTTTACATTATATTATTTTATTAAGGAAACTGTTCGATTTATTGAGGAAATGAATTCGACTAATATGTAGTCCTAATTAACGAAACGAATGGCACATGATAGATTTTTTTCGATTAATGGTTACAGAGATAATTGATTTCCAGTTTGCTGTTTACTATGGCTAAGAGAGTCAGCCGCGCTGTTCCGCGTCGACTGTTTCCCCTTCCACGGCGTCAAATCGAATCGCAAATACATAACAATATACATCAATGGATTTGCAATAAGAGTGGCTACATTAATTATTCGGCTCATTTTTCTTTAAAACTACTTGCTTCGAAGTTAATCGAAGAAAACAAAAAAATCAAATCGGCAAACCCCTAAATTTTCACATATTATTATTTTATCAAGAAAACTGCTAATTTTATTGAAAAAATGAATAAAACTAATATTGTAGTCCATAAGTAACGAATCGAATGGCATATAATAGAGCTGTTTCCGATCAATGGGTACAGAGAAATTGATTCTCCGTGGTGACCTGCATTTTTCAACTTTGAGTGGTGCTAGGGGGGAAAGCTCCAAGGGGATTTCTTGGGACTTTTGGGAGAATGACCCTCTGGGAGGGTTCTATCGATGGTAGAAGATTCAGTTTTATTTAATTTTCGGATCGAAAAAACCTTTATTGACTGGGCTAGAAAGATTGTTTATTTCATTTGTTGTCAATATCAATGTAGCTTCTCTTTTGTTTCTAATAACAAACGTGCCGCTTGTACGACAGATAAAAATATGTACTTGTAATGGCTTTCATGTTTGGCATTGACTGAGTTTATATTATACCAAAATTTAACTTTTTGGGCAGAGCTCGTTTCGTAGACTGTGAGTAAAGTCCGGCTGATCCAGTGAAAAAGCCTAGATTTCGTTTCGTTTCATAATACAGTTATTCTGTCACCGATCGGGCAGTTTAAAAATAATTGTATTATTAAGGGAGACGGTTCTGAGCCTATTCATTGGTTCAGTTAATTTTTGTTCTCTCAAATACTAACTGTAAACTCGCGATTAAACCATGGATGCCACGGGGAAAGCCATATTCAAAAGGTAGGTGACTACTGGATAAATCCCTGCTCTCAATTTTCATAACCCAAAGATGAATCATCATTAGCAGCAAGAGAGTGTTTTCCCCATTAAATTCATATCAATAATGTTTTTTAATAAAAAATGGATCTTTTTTTGTTTAAATGTATATATGTTGAAGATTCATTAATTAAAGTTTTAGTTATTCTGTTCTCTTTTGTTATAATAGTTTTTCCCCTTACATAATTGGTGAAGGCAATTCAAAGAATTGTGCACAATTCAGTACATTCCATGGAATATACCAGAAATTATTTATAATATATCTTCAAAACTCGAACATACGTTGAAGATAGAAAAGTATTTGTCTCAAGTTCGATAATATGGTTTGTTCTACTTCTATACTGTATTTTTTTTCAACCGTCATGAAAAGTGACTAGTATCATACAAATTATATACATATTGAATGAAAAAACTAAGAAATTGTCAAAAAACAAGATTTATTGATACTTAGAAAGACCGGTTCGGTATTACACCATTCTCTGATAAAAAATTAAGAAAAAAAATTATATACATTCTGCACCAATTTAAAATCTCTAGGGCTCTTTCCCTAGGACACTATTCAAATCTAATGGACCATCCAATCTAAAGGTTCAATGGTCTAATAGATTTAAATATCTGGGCCCATGTTTCTAGGAAACTATTAAAATCTAATGCACTGATAAATCTATAGATTCAACGGTCTATTAGCATAGACGAACAATAGCATACGTAGATATCCCATGGTATAGGCGTTTATGTCGCAATTTTTACTGTTATCTCAAGCTGATAGTCAACGTAATTCTTTCCTGTGGAGCTTTATGACGCTGGTAGTCTCTCATATTGTGCCGTTCATACACTCTTACCCCAACAAAACAGTAAAAATCGACAGTAATCGGCTTGAGATAACAGTAATAGTTGCGACATAAACGCCTATACCATGGGATATCTACTTACGCTATTGTTTCTCTATGCTATTAGCTCTAATAACTTGAGTGTCCTAGAAAGCGGGCCTATAGGCCAAAAAATTCAGTTATAATTGTCGTTTTTATGTTGTTTCCAGAACTATTCAAATAATGTTTTTGTTTTCAGAATTATCTTTGGCCCTGATTGGATTCGAATTGGAACAAGTCGTAATGAGGAGAAGGGAAAAGTAGTCCTGGAGAATGTTAATCGTTTGGCTCCTGTAGTTCATGGGTAAGTTCTGTTTCTCAATTAAACTTCAGATTATTCATCAACTTATATAAAAATAAATATAGAAGAATAAAAATCACTCTATACTCGGTTCTGGGAGCCGATAGACGATGTAAACAACGAGAGTGAAGCAAGACCGATTCACAGAAGCCACCTAACAGCCGAAGCTGAGTTGAACTGAATGCCACATTATATAATTCAGTGTAATTGTAATCATTGTGAACTGGTACTTATGAGTCGAACTATAAAGAGCGGATCTGAGTCATCACGTCACCACTCTTAGGCCCGGTTGCACAACAGCCGGTGAGCCGAACTGAATGCCACATTATATAATTCAGTGTAATTGTAATCATTGTGAACTGGTACTCATGAATCGAACTATAAAGAGCGGATCTGAGTCATCACGTCATCACTCTTAGGTTCGGTTGCACAACAGCCGGTTGAATTTTAACCGTGATTAATTTCACGAGAACCAATCAGAGAAGGCGTTTTTGAAAAGAAGGCACACAGCCGGTTGAATTTTAACCGTATCACGAGAACCAATCAGAGAAGACGGCTTCTCTGATTGGTTCTCGTGGAATTAATCCGGTTAACATTTAACCGGCAGCTGCACTCACACTAACTCTATGTGTTTGTTGTATCGCCTTCCTCTGAATTGACTATAGTTATCAACTTTATTGATAAAACTATAGGCTACCTTTCTAATTGACAAAACCTATTATGCAATAAAAATAAAAATAGGTTTTTTTTCAGCTGTGAATAACAAATAGTGAGTAGGTTTTTGATTTTGTATTAAAATTTTTTAAATAAGTGCAATATTTCTATAGTTTTCAATTTATTGTGATACATTCTGTGATTCATTTAGAGTATAAAATCAACCTTCAAAATTCAAAATTTTAATCATCATTCCTGGACCAAAATCAAGTAACGAAGCAGTGTGTGATTACATAACCTTATCTTTTGGACAACATCAACATTTTATCAAAATTTTTGGAGAGAAATAGTACAGGCTAAGCTAGTTTTTACTCCAATGTCATAATTGAATTATGATTATAGTATGTTATACAATAAATGAATGCAAGAATATATTGAGGACTTTAAAACAAATACATAGATGGTTTAAAATACTATTATATACGATCTAATTTACTCTAATTTGTTCCTATTCTGTTTTATTTATTTTCTTGATAATACTAATCCCTATTTATATTACTCTTGTCTAATAATCTTATTTCTTTTTTACTTTCCTGGCCTATTACCATAGGTAAGGAAAGTATTGCTTTCCGAAAAAAATAAGGTACCCCAATTTCTAAATTTCTATATGTTTCAAGGTGGGTATTGGTCTGTATGGTGGTGTGTGTGTGTGTGTGTGTGTGTGTGTGTGTGTGTGTGTGTGTGGTGTGTGTGTGTGTGGGTGTGGGATGAGTGTTTGTGTACACGATATCTCATCTCCAATTAACGGAATGACTTGAAATTTGGAACTTAAGGTCCTTAAAAATAAGGATCCGACACGAACAATTCGATCAAATGAAAGGAGATGGCGGATAAAATGGCGAAAATGTTTACAAAAACAGGGTTTTCCGCGATTTTCTCGAAAACGGCTCCAACGATTTTGATCAAATTTATACCTAAAATATTCATTGATAAGCTCTATTAACTGCCACAAGTCCCATATCTGTAAAAATTACAGTAGCTCCGCCCCATCTATGCAAAGTTTGATTTTAGATTCCCAATTATCAGGCTTCAGATACAATTTAAACAAAAAAAATTGAGTGGAAAATATTGAGCATAAAAATCTCTACAATTAATGTTCAGTAACATTTTCACCTAAAATTGAAAATAAGCTCGAAATTCGGAAAATGTGATTATTCAATTGCAAACTGCTGGCAACTGTTGATTCTATTAAATGATTCACTATGAAGAGATAGCAGACTCGTGTGTCTCCAGCCTTATTGTCCTGTCACCAGCTGGCACAGATCTTTGAATAGTAGACTTGAGATGCGCGGGAACACTAGCGTCAGGTGATAACTTTTCATAACGGCAAGGAAAGTTGTGTGAGTGCGCCACACCAGATTTTTACATTTGTAAATCTTCTTCTATACTTATAAAATTCTTATCTCACTGACTCACTCAATCATCCATGGATACCAGAGTCAACAAATTCAAATAAACTTAATTTGGAATTTAATTTTCAATTACATCAAACAAAAGCAAAAATAGCCTGATCACTGCTATTTTGATAACTGTCAACGGGAAAATTAATTGCCAATGAATAAAGTCGAGGTCGACCCTTGATCCCTGCCCAATATTCTACAAAATTCGCTGCAATTAGTCTACTATTCTACAGAGCACTTCAAACACATCAATTAATTATTCAAATGATTTGACTTGATAATTTTCATGCCAAGTTGTGGCCTAATCTCAAAACGAATATAACAATTTGGTAGAATATTTAGATTATAATATTCCACAATAGTATTTGTGCAACTAGTGCGCAAAGTAACAGTTTGCTGCACCGAAAGAACGTTTACGCCCGAGCCGTAGGCGAGGGCGGAATGGTTTGTTGAGTGCAGCAGAGGAACTTTGCGCACGTATTTCACATTAAATTTTTCCTACAGTTACCATTGAATTTATGAAAAGTGGGTAATTATGGGTAAAATTGCCTGAAATGCATCAAATGTTTTTCTGTGTTGTAAGTATTATTGATAAAAACCTTAATCCTAAAATCCTAAAGTCCTCGTTGTCCTTGGTTATAATATATAATGTAATAATTTCGCGTTGTGCTTCGTTGCACCTCTGCTCACTATAGCAGCCCAGTCACTGTTACCAACTTCATTTTGATTTTGCTGCACTGTTGCTCCATATAACCTACTAAGTATTTTGCGTTGCCATGTTGCAAATCTGGACTGCAGAAAATTTTTCCCGCACTAGAGCGGAAAAGTGATTCTTTGCGTTCTGTAATCAGTGCAGCAATGGCCACTTTTCAACGTAACTGTAGGAAATAGTTATTTGTGCAACTAGTGCGCAAAGTAACAGTTTGCTGCACCGAAAGAAACGTTTACGCCCGAGCCGTAGGCGAGGGCGAATGGTTTCTTGAGTGCAGCAGAGGAACTTTGCACAGTATTTCACATTAAGTTTTTCCTACAGTTACCATTGAATATGAAAAGTGGGTAATTATGGGTAGAATG
>NW_024094008.1:0-11445 GCF_014356525.2 Nilaparvata lugens | reverse complement strand
CCTCTTCGAAACAGTTGCTAATTGTAACTAAATTATTAATTTTGTCAGGTTGGCATTAAGTTGAGTTGACTTTGCTAGGTTGGCACCAAGTTGAAGATTGAAATGCATTTATCGCGAAAAAATTGATTGGGCACTGCTACTTCAATCAGAGCTATTCCTGGGAATATTATATCGCCCTGATATGGCGAGCGAAGCGAGCCGCTGATATCATTTTTTACGGGGGTGCAGGGGGCGGAGCCCCCTGGCTAGACGGATATGGCGAGAGAAGCGAGCCTGTTTTTCCACGGGGTAGACCCCTAGACACCCTAGACGGGTGCGGAGCCCCTTGGCTAGACGGATAAGGCGAGCGAAGCGAGCCTGACGGCTAGTTGATTAATATTCCTTAAAAACCTGGCGAATTGGCAACGTTTATGGGTACAGGGGGATGAAGAGGTACTCAGTCGTTCCAGTTTCCATCGGATTATTTTCGAGCGGTTGTCTATAGTAAGAGCTTAATGAGTGATTGGATATTTATCCAAGAATGTATTACCACTATCATCTTCAAAATTATAAAGTAGCTCATTTAAACTCGATTACAAAAAGCATAATTTATTTCAATTTATGTAGGTTACCTTTGAATTCCCTATTTATCAGATATCTAAAATTTAGTAATAGCTCATTCACAAAATAAAAGCAATTTTGCAAGTTATTATTTTATTTTTAATTTCGATTGATTCTGTTCTAAACAACTCTCAACACACAAACTCCCACCAAACTTTTCTTCTGCTTCTAGTGTCCATTGATTACTTTTGTTCCTGGGAATCGATGAACTTGTTTCATAAGGGCTGGGAAAAGTTTGAGGTGGTGTGGCCTGAGCTGTTCGGACTACGAATCGCAGTCCAATCACAGTCTCCTATGCTCTCCGAATATTGAAATTCCAGACGCAGGCGATAAGTGTGCAATGAACGGATCAGTTTCATTACTTCGGGCCTCATTACTACCTCAACTTTCTTCTCCAGATTCGTACTTTAAATCCTTACATACTGCGGTAGACTACACAGTATCACATCATACGGTCTACGAGGCTATTATATAGGCCTAGTCAATTGAAGCTTATATTTCACGGTGAAGATTTTCTTTTAAAATACATAGTTTAGTGCATTCCCTTTTCCCTTTAATTTACTAGGGGTATTCACAATGTTGTTTTAGCCAGCTGAAGTGCTATTTGATAACTCTGGATTGTGAACGCCAATCTAAAACCATCTGCTATTAGCTAACTGCAGTAGCGATCCAAGCGGATAATTTGTGTAACTCAAAGTATATTATAACTCAAAAGTAATATTATAAACATTTATGGCTGCCGTTTTAACAGAGATAGCTAGAGTTAGCGGACTCAAACCTGCGCTACATGCTATCTCGTCTGTTAATTTTTTCTAACGCACCATTATAGCATTGAGTTAACACAGACTTAGCAAATAGCTGGAGTTAGCGAATAGCTCGACTTAGCCAGCTAACTCCAGCATTGTGAATACCCCTAATATTCACTAATCAGAATGCAAATCAAACATTTCTCCAAATAAATGTGAGTTTGATATTTATATTAACACTAGCCGTCAGGCTCGCTTCGCTCGCCATATCCGTCTAGCCAGGGGGCTCCGCCCCCTGGACCCCCGACTGGATCGTCCAAGAATAAGATCAGCAGACTCGCTTCGCTCGCCTGCATTTTTCATTTGAGCATTTTTATCATATGTTAGGACAATCCAGTCGGGGAGCCAGACTAAACGTCTGGCTAAACGGATATGGCGAGCGAAGCGAGCCTGATGGCTGGTAATATAATATTCTCAGGATTGAAATATCAGTGCCCAATCAATTTTTCCGCGATAAATGCATTTAAATCTTCAACTTGGTGCCAACCTAACAAAGTCAACTCAACTTAATGCCAAACTGACAAAATTATTAATTTAGTTGCCAGTTAACAACTGTTTCGAAAAGGTACTCTATCTAGATTATAGTTCTACGGTAACATATGATATGGAAATTTCAATTATAATTAAGGATTGGAGAGAAGAATATACATGCTAAAAGACGAACTTTAAACCCTTAAAAACACCCTTAGAGTCAAAATATTGCAAAAGATTTCTTAGTGCGCCTCTAAAGGGCCAACTGAACATACCTACCAATTTGAACGTTTTTGGTCCAGTAAATTTTTAGTTCTGCGAGTGAGTGAGTGAGTGAGTGAGTCAGTCAGTCAGTGAGTGAGTGCCATTTCGCTTTTATACTATATATATAGAGTAAGGATACTGTTAAAAGATATTTGTATCAGTTATTTCTGATTTAATATTATTGTTTATCGTGCTTGATATTTCACGTGCATATTCCTCAACTTGATTTTTATCTAAATTCTTTACTCATTTTTACAAAACAAACACTTCACATCAATATCTACTCTTTGCTCTACAGTATGTCTGGTAAATAGTCCTTGAAAATATTCCATAAATTCCAGATCTCAAAAAAGATTTGAAGAAGTATCCATTTGATAAAGCCTTGTATAGTGTACAAGAGTTCCTCTCAGGCTCGAATTAGTGTCGACTTAGTGATCTTTTGTATAGAAGTTTTTACCTATAAATCTGACTTGTCTTATATTCCATAAATTGGAGTCGTAATAATTGAAAAAATCACTTAATTTTCCTCTTCATTTCTCATGTAATTTTATTCCTTTTCATAAAAATTACGTTCTTAGTATGATTTTGTTGATATAGGTATTCAGTATAATTATGAGAAGTTAAAATAAAAATAAGTTTTAATTTTTATTAATATATTCGATCAAAGCGGCTCAACCCTACAGTTCATACCTTTGCAGGGATAATTTCCCGTGCAAAATAGTTGTTCGCAAATAACCTTCATAAATCAGCTATTCAAATTAGCTAGGGAAATAGAACTGGTGTAGATTGTAACTGATTTTGCAATTAAGTTGCTTCTGTAATAAATACTTGATGGGTTTTAATCTTCTCATTGAAGCATGACGCAATTCAGTTTACTGAGATGGTAAGCCTCATCATCTCAGTAGTATTGACTATAAGTAGGCTACATTTAGCATTTACTTGCAGCATTTGCAATGCAGTACCTACCAAGCATTTTAAAACTATAGGAACTAAAGTGGAGCCAAGTTTGTGATCAACATTATTATCGCTCACAGCATAGCTACACAGATAGGTATATGGAATCCGTCTGAATTCTACTACTTCATGCGCCTACGATTTTATCAATTCGCTCCATTCCTCTTCATTCGCAGATTTCTATAGGCATCAACACCGATAGTGGGGCGAACAATAGAATGGAAAGGCGAACTCCATTATCATTCCTTGCAAGTTGGAGGGATGACAATGACGTTGCTCGAGTTTGTGAATAAAAATTCAGCCTGCTTATAGTCCGTCATTCACTTGCACAATCAAGTCCTTCCTTATTCAGCATTGACAATGAGAAGAAAAGACCTACAAAAATATCTTACTTCTCCCTCCAGTAATGAGGTCAAGATAATGTTCTTCTTAAGATTATTATTTCATTGAATGCATCTTCCAATACCTGTAAGTTTTCTGACGTTATTCTTTATATTTAAATAACGATTAGCCTCCTGCTTGGCATCAGTCGGTAGAGCATGAAATATTTGATATAATTATAAAAATTAGGTCGTGGTTTTTTTAATAGGACATAGTCTCATAAAAATCTTTATAGGCCCAGGTATGAGCTTCCCCTATAATTCTTGTAATTCATTGAAAAATAATATATATATATATACGGTACTTATCCTATAGTGTTGAGGAATTAAAAATAAATTGCACACCATAAACAATTTGATACATATATTAACAAATAACGCAAAAAATAGATCAAGGCGAAAAATATAAAGAGCGATAAAAAATATATAATATAAAAATAGAACAATAATTGAAATCAGTAAAATATCACAGGCTAAACATTATATTCTAGATTTATAGCACGAAACGTTACCATGTGCTTTTATCTTTTAAATCATATGCATCCTTTTGCATGTAGCTGCGATATAAGCTTGCTAATACTTGTCGACTTGGACAATTCAATTAAAAATAGGTTCCTTAAGATCAACTTGATAAATTGGTAACTAATAATCCAAATATATATATTAAATTCTCTAATATCTAATAGATTTCTTTGTATTGATATATATTTTATCTCAGGGTGCAAGATTCGGCACCTGATGGAATAAGTAGAGCAATTCATCTAGTGAGTTAGAGCTACAACAAACTATCACAAATTATTGCAAAAATTAAAGATCATATGAATATGTTTTAATAGCCTAGATTTTATACTTCTTTGATTTATTAGAAATTTTCTGAAATGTACTGATTCATTATTCCTTTAATAAAATACCTTTAATACTATATTTACTTGCGCAAGTATTTTTTTTATTAAATTCTTAATTCATAAGAAAACCCTTTCGACGAGCTAGCTTTGATTATTAGGTAATTCGAAGCACTAAGGGCGCCCATCACTAATTCAATTTTTTCACTCACGTGTCGAAATCTTCTTATAAGCCGCCGATGTCGATCCAACTCCTGGTGGTCCTGGACTATGGTAGCCGGAATCGTCTCTTCCAAGGGGTTACAAAAATTATTTGAAATGAAAATGACTTCTGCTTTATAAGAGCATCACAAAGTCTTTTAAGAAATTTAATAATTCAATCTAACTTTAGCTTTTACAAGTTATAGCAAGGTATTGCGCTCTAAAATATTTAGGGTCCTCTCATGGTGGCATTTGGCAGGCGAGTGATGGTTCTCCTTCTCAATTTTACAATTCTTACTTCCGACTTTCAAATTACATAAAATTTGAATACCTAGTCCTCCGCCATTTAGGTTCAAATAGATCGTACCAAAATATTAAAATTATACTTATGTTGTATGTTTAATAATTTCTTTGCCTTCGGGCCATATCTATAACATAAACTATACAATAATTTTTACATAAATCCCAATCATTTATAGAAATATATATAATATTTTGAATTGGCATACTATGGCCGCCTATTAACTGCCATTATGTGATTGGTGCATGCAAATTGTTTCAGTATTCATGCGCTTGGTAACCTCCTATTCCTGGATACACTTAATTTTTTATTAGGTTTTTTAAGTATGCTCTCTACATGCTAGTTAATATTCTATATACTAATATTATTTCATTTCTTGCCTAATAGTTAGCCACGTGACCATTTGTTCTTTCAAATTGCATACCGTTTTGCTGCAATAGATCTCTGCCAAGGGGTTTGGTCAGATTCTACGCTGCTTGGCTCGGTCGATTGTTAGGTCGCCGATCACTGAATGTTTATACCTAACCTCAATCTTCAAAAATGTTATATAATATTATATATTAGCAAAAAAGAATTATTTCAATTCCTTTTTAGGTTATTGTACCGTTTAGCCAGAACAAGCTGATGCTATCTAATCTTTATTGTTATCTCATTGGCGATATTAGCCAGTTATTTTATTCAGACCTATTAGTACTTCAGCTAGGGATTTTTACATCTACCCAAATTTCAAATACTTTACAGTTTGAAAGTTCACGTATTTTTTTATAAATACGGGAATAATAATACATACCGTAATAAACTAATAACTGTTGGAGAAGGAAACAAATATAAAACTATGGTCGTATTGCATGAGAAAATACAAGCTGTTAGTAATTTCCTATTCTAATATTATTAGTTTGTCTATTTTCTCATGCAACCGACCCCTGAACATATTTTTTTACCACTTTTCATTAAGCATGATCCGTTTTACATGATTTAGCCCATCATGATTTATGTGTACCATCTCGGTTCAAACGGAAATAGATCAACCATTCGATAAACCAGGAATGAAACACATTTTAATGAATGCAACTATACCTTCTTGTAATCGTAGATTAGCCTTAAATGTGAATATTATGGCCTTCAGACTGATACCTAGTTATTAAACCGATCAAGGTTTATAGAAAGACCTTTCTATAGACCTGGAACCACATAGTTACATGAAAAATCAAATATTCAAAGAAATCAAAGCCACAGAAATCAAAATCAAATCAAATTTTATTCCGCCACAACAAAAATAATAATCTTCAATACAAAGTTGAAAGAAAAACATATTGATCAATATTTAAATATACACGAAAAACAACTTTGTTAAAAAAAATAACATGTTGGCGCTGCCTGCAAAACCGAAGTTTGAGTGCTGGCAGCGAGTATCGATATTAATTTTCAATATAAAAAATTTCAATGAAGAAATGAATAGATGAAACAAGGATGAACATACATATGAGAGAAAATATAAACAAACATAGTATAAATAAAAAGGAAAAGTAAATTCAAAAGTGTAATTTGAAGCACCAAAATATATAAGTAGCCTAATAACTGAAGTGATGAATTCCATTATGTGGCTTAGAAGATAAATTACAATATTATTATATTTGTGGTCAGAAAAATAAATTAAAAATCTCAGAGTAGAAGACAGAGAATGAATCTGAGAAAATATATTGAGGTTTGGAAGAAAAATAAAAAGGTAACTGCAATAGAAGAAATATAGGATAATTAACTGACAATTATTATAAATAATTAATAATTGGAAATTATTAGAATAATACAGAAAATTATTGAATTTGACAGTTTGGAAGAATTATGAAATTCTCAGTGACAAGAATATTTTGTAAATATGAACTTGAATAGGTACTTTGAGGTTGAATCAGAATTGAAAAGTTTCAGACGAGAAAGAAGTAGTCATAATTTGAACTTGAGCTGGAGTTTGTCTTGAAGGAGATTACGAGTTGGAGGGACAAGAACTCGTACAATGAACTCCTAATGAACTACGTTGAATTCCAGTGAAGGGCGCTCTTCTCATGGTTCACAAAAAAGCTATGCTGTAGAAATATCGCCGAGTCCTGAGGCTTACATAATTTCTAGCAGAAGATAAAACATCGTAAATAGTCCAGAGATGGTATCAAGGTGAAGTTTTACTTTCTGTTACTGTAGGTCGTTCGGGAATTAGCTGTGGAAGTGAATATTATTTTCCAAAAACAGTTCCACCTGATGACCTGAAGCAAATATAGTGTTCTATGCTCCTATATTTCTGAAGTAATCTAAACGCTTCATAAAATTTAATTTGAAATTGCAGAGTAGTTAGTTAGGATATTAGGATTATGAGCAACTTCTGTTTATATATGTTTAGATGTTTGGATGTTTAGATGTTTAAATGTTTATATGTTTGTATTTCACCGTATCTCGAAAACGGCTCTAACGATTCCCACGAAATTCAGAACATAGTAGGTTTATAATATAAAGATTCGATTGCCTTACACGAGAAAACTCGCTGGAGGACATTAAAAGGATAATTATTATTTATCCTTGGAAAAACATCTGATAATAATTATTTCGTCGTCTGTTGGTGACGGAAGTGAATGAGCGAGTTCATGTGTGTGGGACTGTGTCAAAATTATGACTCAGCTCTTGAACTTTTGTAATCATTCAATCAGGTACTTAGTGCCGGTTGCAAAAAAGCCGGGTTATTTTCAATCCTAATTCCAGTAGATCCATCTTTTTGAAATGGTCTTCTCTGATTTGGTTCACGTGAAGTTAATCAGGATTAAAATTTAACTGGCGTTTGTGCAACTGGGCCTTTGTGAGGGAAATTTTTGCATTCCTCTGAGATTAATCTCAATTTACTGTTATTAGATGGAAAATTTCTGTATGAATATTGTTATAATTTCTTCTTTCGTAATAAATGTTTTATGCTTTTGTACTCCAGAGCGAAGCTCGGTCCCCGATATTTATACTTTGTTTCAACAGTTTATGATTAGTTTATAGTATTCATCATGATAAGGCTTATATCCGATCGGACAGATGACAAAGTGATTGTTTATTTTGTGTTCCTAAGCGTTTTATAATAATACATAGCTTATGTGATAGATGTCACGTTGGTGGTTTCAACAACGTTTCGGATGTGAACGGCAAAGCACAATAGTCAACTTCAACGTAAATCAATGTCATTTAGACCAGTGCTTGCCCCATTGCCCTCCACCCACCCTACCACCACAATCCTGAAAATTAAATTGATGAGCACAGTGCACTAATCATGATGTGGGCTTACATCTACTCTCTCATGCCAATAATGTTCGGATGGATGAGCTTAACAGCAAGAATCAACACAATTTTGTGTTGCGGAAGTAAGAGGGGTGAATATTTTGCGGAATAGAGGACAGGCTCACATGTAGTAATAGACTATTGTAAATCATGGAAATCAAAAATAATTGAATATGTAACTGGGATTACGGAATCAAATTGACATTAGAAACCTTATACGCTATCAAGTGATTTTACTGAGATATTCATTCCAACAGCAAGCTCACTAGGGCCTAGTCCTAGGCAACAGCAAGCTCACTAGGGCCTAGCCTTTGTCCGATGAGGCCAAACTGAACCGAACTGAAGGATCCCCCAACAAATGGATAAAAATATTATGAGTGTCCATTTCAACAGACTTGGCCTTGAATTATAATTGCAAAATAATTAGTTATAAATCATAAATAACATGATTTATGGAATTGTCAATAGCATGAGTTATCAATTATGAATAGTATGAGTTATTGATTACCGGTAAAACAGTGGAACTTTAAGCCGAACGATCGGTCGAGAACGATTCCAGTGAACGGCAACACAAAAATAATTTTAATATTCGGTAGACAACATATTGGTTCCATATTATTTATACTTGAGATTTCTGCTCATTGAACAAAATATATTATTCATATTTACCAGAATAGAGGTTATAATGCTACTAAGACAGCATTGGCGTTCTATATATAAAGGAACTGTATAGGCAACCCGCTAAACTTCTCTGCATTGAAATTCTGGTAAATTTAAAGCTCCAGGCGAATTAAAACTTTTAAGATGAAGAGAGAAGTTTAGAAAGACTTTTAAGATAAATATTTAGCTTATCTTTTTTGGAAATAAATCAACCCTCCAGATCATTAAATTGCGTTGCATCGGATGAGTTTATTAATGGACATAGCCAGTATTCACTAGACATAGAAAACCACAATAAATATTATGAACTATCCAGTGATTATAGAAATAGTTAAAATATTTCTCCAGATCATTACAATTGCGTTTCATCAGACGAGTTACTGGACATGGCCAGTATTCACTGAAGATGTAAAACCACAATGAATTATGAATTATCCAGTGATTATAGAAAAAGATAAAAGATTACTCATAGTATTCAATACCTATCACTATTCTATTATCTAAACCATCTTTTCTCGGTTTACTTGGCTTGTCCGAGATATTGTTCTTGGGTCACTTGCGTGTATTCGATATACATATCTAAAACTGTGGTTGGGTGAGAGGCCCCAAAATGAATATTATTGGAAGCCGGGCTCGAAATCATTCTTTTTATGTCCGTGAAATCGTGAAAATTGGCAATTATTTAGCATTGCATGCCAATTGTACAAAGCATGGAGTTGATAAAGTTGATTAAGTCATTGTGGTACTCTTATCAATTCATAATCTGATAAAGCAAGAAAACGGAATTGAGTGTTAAAAAAATGTTATCAAGCCTTGCTTGATATAACAAATTTTATTATTATAAGAACATTAAGGAATCCTAATAATAATTTTCCTCATTAACAATATCATGTAATAGTACAAGGACGTTACAAAAATTGGAACATTATTGGCAAAAAAATAATAATTTATACAGTAATACAAATCATTCAACAGTAATATTTATTATAAATCACACAATATTGAGATCAATTCAAGCTCTTATCACAAACCTTTGGCCAAAAACGCTACAATGGAGACTTTTACTATAAAAGTGGATGCAATTAATATAAACACTGCTTATTAGCATTATAAAGTTTTGTTACCGTTACACATTCAAACATATGTGTAAGAGAAAATAATATTCATTGTTTGGATAATATCTCACTTTTCTTTTTAGAATAATTTTATTTATGCTTCTATCTCTGATATTTTAATTTTATTGTATCATCTGATCTGATATATTTAAACCGAAAACCAAAGCTGTAATACTGTTTTCAAAGATTCCTCATCCATGTAGCAGAGATAAATATATTCTGGAAAGAACTGTTGCAATATTATTTGTCATATTCATAATCATTATTGCAATATCATTGTTGAGTAATACCGCGAGCATTCATAATTTTGTTGGAAGACAGATTTGGCAAGATTGTTCTTACTGCTAACCAATGACACACTTGGCTTAACAAGGTAAGTCAAGGTCATAAAAATCCAATTGAATTACCATGTTGAATGCAAAAGAGATTTGCTGCACAATATTCTGTTCTTGAACAGGTGAAATTATAGAACTAGCATGTTTTCAAGCTATCTGAAATTTCGCATGCGATCCGTTGTATCACAGAACCATACAGAAACTATGATGTTTCAGAATATAGCAGTTTTTCTTGTGGACTGTGGACGTTGAAAAATAGTACCTATCCAATAAGAAAACTAATCTGAGTTATCAATGGTGAATTAAAACTTCAATGACACTATCAATAATGATAGTATTATATTATGATTTATAATAGATTTTCCCAAATCATTAATTTGATGTTGTGACTAAGGAATGTAATGTAATGTAATTTATGATGACTTACAATAATAGCTGTTACGTAATCTAGTTACTATTACATCACAAAAGTGAAGCGATTCAGAAAAAAAGGATAATATATTTACAGATGGAAATAAATTGGAAGTTACATTTGTTCATATGCTAATTTTCCATCAAGCTGTTTACCCTGTTGTCAATATTTTTAGTAGCAGAATTCTTCGGGATGATTTTCAGCATTTAATTGGTATTTTCGTTCAATAGAAATAATTGAAAATATATTTGATAATATTGTGAATTGGAATCAAATCGATGAATGAAGGAAGCCTATATAAAAATAAAACACTTCGCTTCAAATTTGTCTGGTATGATTAAAACATAATTGATCGAATGTGGGATCAAAAAATTATAAGTTATCACAACAACAGACCTCCGCAATCGGATGATAAGTTGAGGTTCGGCCAATATTGATAAATCAGAACCAATTCTGATAAGCATGCATGACTAATTGGATTCTGCAGCCATTCCAACCTCCAAACCATGAAAAAGTTTATCAGCGATTCGCAGAAACATTAATCTTTGATCAGCCGTTATAGATTTACGTGTGAGATTCGAAATCAAGTCGATTGGGCATTGAGAGCTGAAAATACGTCAACAGGACTTCAGAGATCAGTAGAGTTTACTCCACGAATGATTGATATTATCCTGGTCCAAAACAACATCACATTCCATTCAAACATTTTTCCTCTCCGTTCCACAAACAGAGTTCAGGTATAGTTTCTAGTTACAATATATTCATCACAATTATCAAAATATAAAATACAATTATATTGAACGA
>NW_024094007.1:0-10549 GCF_014356525.2 Nilaparvata lugens | reverse complement strand
GTCGATTGGGCATTGAGAGCTGAAAATACGTCAACAGGGCTTCAGAGATCAGTAGAATTTACTCCACGAATGATTGATATTATCCTGGTCGACTCCCCACCAACAAAAGCCATACGAATTTACTTTACTTTTACGGAGAAGAAGATAAAGAAGAAGAAGATAAAGAAGAAGAAGATAAAGATGAAGAAGATAAAGATGAAGAAGAATAAGATGGAAATGAAGAAGAAAAATAAGAAGGGAAAGAGGAAGAAGAAGAAGAAGAAGTAGAAGTAGAAGAAAAATAAGAAAATAATGAGGAAGAGAAAGAAGCAGGTTGTGAAAGAGGAGGAGGGGAGTAGGTGGTGATGGTGACAGTGGTTGAGGAGAAGGAGGTGAAAAGGAGGATGAGGAGTCGGAGGAGGAGGTGGAGGAGGAGGAGAAGGAGTAGGAGAAGGACGAGAAGGGGGCGGTAGTGGTGGTGGTGGTGGAGAAGAATAAGAAATAGAAAAAGAAGAAGACGACACAGAAGAAGAAGAAGATGATAATGATGATGATCATTGTAGTGGAAAATTTCTTGCGATTGATCACAGTGGCTCATGTTCCTTTGACAATGGTAGCCCACGTGTTTCAAGTAACACTCGACTAATAATATAACACTTGGGATGATTACGTCAAGTGTTTTACATATTGCAGTGTGTACAAAGACAGTCTACCCAGAGAGGCCTCGAGAACACTCAAGAGCTCTCTATCGACATTTGGGAACACCTTTGTTCAATTTTCGAAACACTTCGCATGATTTGTATAATATTGTTACAAAGATGTAAATAATACCATAGAGAAACAATAGCATAAGTAGGTATCCCATTGTATAGGGCGTTTATGTCGCAACTTTTACTGTTATCTCAAGCCGTTAGCTCACGTAGTTCTTTCCCGTGAAGCTTTATGACGCTGGTAGTCTCTCATATTGTGCCGTTCATACACTCTTACCCGGTCAAAACAGTAAAAATCAACAATAATCGACAGTAATCGGCTTGAGATAACAGTAAAAGTTACGACATAAACGCACTATACCATGGGATATCAACTCACGCTATTGTTTCTCTATGGGTTATATGGAGCACCAGTGCAGGAAAATTAAAATTAAGTTGGTAACAATGTCTGTGGTTAGATAAGAATCATTAATGGCTGTATGGCTACATATTTATGATAAAATTCCAATCTAGAAATCCAAAACAATAATAATGTTTATCTAGATCATAATTAAATAATAACTTCTCATCATTTAATAATGAATAATCTTTATTTTCTATTGACAGTAATAATTATTTCAACTCCAAGCAATGAGAAATGTTGTAGCAAACACACATTATTAAATTCGAATTTTCAGGTTAAATAATTACCATTCGAAATCCATGTCAATAAAATTGATAAAATAACATTAGAATATACTACGATAAAATATTTTCTGTTGTCTATGTTATTTTATGAATATTTTTTAGTCTACTTATAGTATTTTTCGGTAATTTTAGTTAACCATAAGTCTAAATATCTGAATACTGTTTTTAGCTGGATGAAACGAAGTTAGGTACGATTCTTCTCGCTAGGTCACGTGCTTGTCGGTTCAGCCATCTTGCAGCCATGTTGGTTTGTATTTTGAATGCAAATTTTTTATTTTATCTGTATTTTTTCTGATTCATGAATGGATAAAAATGAGAACTTTGGCTGAGAATTTTCAATTTCAATTGGATTATTAATATTTTTAAATGAATAAAGGTTGTTATTAATAACAGCATCACACACACAAACATTTGATGGATTTCAGCCATCATTTTACCCATAATTACCCATTTAGGGAAAATTTAATGTGAAATATGTGCACAAAGTTCCTCTGCTGAACTCGATAAGCCATTCCGCCCCGAGCCGTTCTTTTGGTGCAGCAAACTGTCACTTTGCGCACTAGTTGCACAAATAACTATTGTGCAACTAGTGCGCAAAGTGACAGTTTGCTGCACTGATAGAAACGTTTACGCACGAGCCATAGGCGAGGGCGGAATGGTTTCTTGAGTACAGCAGAGGAACTTTGCTCACATATTTCACATTAAATTTTTCCTACAGTTA
Organism: Nilaparvata lugens; assembly: GCF_014356525.2. NCBI lineage: Eukaryota > Metazoa > Arthropoda > Insecta > Hemiptera > Delphacidae > Nilaparvata > Nilaparvata lugens. Next base: position 8,452 of record NW_024094007.1, on the reverse strand, counting down.
CCATTGAATATGAGAAGTGGTTGATTATGGGTAAAATGATGGCTGAAATCCATCAAATGTTTGTCTGTATGATTTTGTTATTAATAACAACTTGCATTTATTTTAAACTTGATAATCTAATTGGAAATCAATAATTGATAATTTATTCAAATTGAAAGTTGAATTGATCCAATTAATTTGAAAATTTTAATAAATTTGAGTAAATCTCAATTTCCAAATAATTTTTAAATCAATTTATGAATGAAAAAAATATTATTTGAAATAATGAATAATTAATAATATTCAAAATGCATAATTTAATGAGTTTCATTTTTATTTATTTGAAAATCAGAAAAAAAATTGATAGAACAAATTCGCATTAAAAATACACGCCAACAATGTCAACAGCTGATTGGGATGGCTGCAAGATAATACGCAAAGTTTAAGAGTACGCAAAGTAATACTTTGCTCACTAGTGCGGAAAAGTGATTCTTTGCAACTGATTACAGAATGACACATAAACACATAAAAAAAATTTAAAAATTTGAACATTTAAACATTTAAACATTAAGAGAAATGCCAAACCGTCGACTTGCATCTCAGACCTCACTTCGCTCGGTCAATTATTTCTATACAAAAATAGAGTCAGTCGAAGTGAATTTAATTGGGACTGGAGAACTTTGAATAGCTTTTCACGAGCTTCTTGTCTTGAGAAGGACTTGCTTGTAATGATGCCTTCATAACACAAATCCTCAAGGATATCCTAATTGACCGAACGAAGTGAGGTCTAAGATTCAAGTCGACGGTTTTGGCATATCTCTTAATGTTTAAATGTTTAAATGTTCAAGTTTTTTAATGTTTTTATGTGTTTATGTTGCGCAATTACGGCGAAACGCGGTAATAGATTTTCATGAAATTTGACAGGTATGCTCCTTTTTTAATTGCGCGTCGACGTATATACAAGGTTTTTGGAAATTTTGCATTTCAAGGATAATATAAAAGGAAAAAGGAGCCTCCCTCATACGCCAATATTGGAGTAGAAATCAAACTATAGAATTATTCATCATAAATCAGCTGACAAGTGATTACACAGATGTGTGGAGAAGCCAGTCTATTGCTGTACTTCCATATAAGGTCTATAGTTTCAATCAGGTAATTGTGGATGAGAATACTCTCTTTCCATCACTCTCTCTCTCGCTCTCTCTCTAACACACACACACACACACACTATCTCTCTCACACACACACTCACTCTCTCTCTCTCTCACACACACTCTCACTCTCTTACTCTCTATCTCTCTCTCTCTCTCTCTCTCTATCTATCTCTCTCACAAACACGCACACACTCTGTCTCTCACTCTCACACACTCTCTCTCTCTCTCGCTCACTCTCTCTCTCTCTCTCGCTCACTCTCTCTCTCTCTCTCTTTTCATATCATATACAGTTCAATAATTATTTTCTTAGTCTATATTATGTAATTCATCTAATTTTGCTGTATTGTAAGCTATTGTATATAAGTGTATAAGCCAGTAATCTATTGTATCTACATAAATAAGTACTCAATCAATCAATCAATCAATCAATCTCGCTCTCTATCTCTATCTATCTCTCTCACAAAAGTCTATATTATGTAAATTCATCTATAATTTTGCTGTATTGTAAGCTATTGTATATAAGTGTATAAGCCAGTATATATTGTAATCTACATAAATAAAGTACTCAATCAATCAATCAATCAATCACTCTCTCTCTCTTTATCTTTCTCTCTCACACACTCTCTCACTCACTCTCTCTCTCTCTCTCACACAAACACACACACACTCTCTCTCACTCCTCTTTTTCTCTCCCTCACTCTCTTTCTCTCTCTCTCTTTCTCTCTCTATCTATCTCTCTCACAAACACACACACACACTCTTCTCTCACTCCTCTTTTTCTCTCTCTCACTCTCTTTCTCTCTCTCACTCTCTTTCTCTCTCTCTTTTTCTATCTATCTCTATCTATCTCTCTCAGTCTCTCTCTCTCTCTCTCTCTCACTCTCTCAAGATAATCCTACCAGAGCGAGGTTTAATCGTCTAAAGCCTCAACTGCAGTTTATCCGCCCAACATAACACTATTAAAGCGTATCAGTAGACCTCATTTAATAGAACATTCTGTCCGACAGCAGTTGCTACGGTGCTCTCTGCTCTGCTTCTATTGTGGCAGAGATGCAACGAATTTACATAATCTTCGAATTGTCTCCGACCACTCGCCGGCGTGCTGTCCTTATCAGCTTCCGGCCACAGCACAAATCGGAGCCAAAAACAATGATTCCAAGCGAAGCACTGTAGACCGCAAGTCTCCTTGCCAAGGATTTGCATCCTCTATTGGGATATCCTTGAGGATTTGTATTCTTAATTAGGATATCCTTAGGGATTTGTGTTATGAAGGCATCATTACAAGGAAGTCCATCTCAAGACAAGAAGCTCGTGAAAAGCTATTCAAAGTTCTCCAGCCCCAATTCAATTCACTTCGACTGACTCTATTGTTGTATAGAAATAATTGACCGAGCGAAGTGAGGTCTAAGAACCAAGTCGACTGTTTTGCATTTCTCTTTATGTTTATATGTTTTTATCGTTTTATGTTCCGCAATTACGGCGAAAAGCAGCAATAGATTTTCATAAAATTTAACAGGTATGCTACTTTTTGATTTTCGCGTCGACGTATATTACTAGTAGTTCTGTGAACAGTGGACCTACCGTAGTATTCTCATCCACAAGTACCTGATTGAAACTATAGACCTTATGGAAATACAGCAATAGACTGGCTTCTCCACACATCTGTGTAATCACTTGTCAGCTGATTTATGATGAATAATTCTATAGTCTGATTTTTACTCTAATATTGGCGTATGAAGGAGGCTCCTTTTTCCTTTTATATTATCCTTGAAATGCAAAATGTCCAAAAACCTTGTATATACGTCGACGCGCGATTAAAAAAGGAACATAACTGTTAAATTTCATGGAAATCTATTACCGCGTTTCGCCGTAAATGCGCAACATTCAAACATTTAAACATTAAAAGAAATGCCAAACCGTCGACTTGAATCTTAGACCTCACTTCACTCGGTCAATGAATAAATAGGTGAGTAAATAAATAGATGAATGAATGAATGAACTTGTAGTTATGTGAACAGTAGACCTCACGCAGTATTCTCATCCACAAGTACTGATTGAAACTATAGACCTTATGGAAATACAGCAATAGACTGACTTCTCCACACATCTGTGTAATCACGTGTCAGCTGATTTATGATGAATAATTCTATAGTCTGATTTTTACTCTAATATTGGCGTATGAAGGAGCCTCCTTCTTCCTTTTATATTATCCTTGAAATGCAAAATTTCCAAAGACCTTGTATATACGTTGACGCGCGATTAAAAAAGGAACATACCTGTCAAATTTCATGAAAATCTATTACAGATGGAATTAAATAGAGAATGCATTTATTCATATGCTAATTAATATATATAATTATTATTAAACGAAAATCCTAAATAAATTCTGTAAATCACCCCGAAGACTTCTGCTACTGCAGACATTGACAACAGGGTTAACAGCTTGATGGAAATTCGATGAGAACTACTATCCAAAAATTAGTTGCAGCCGGGAATCGAACCCGGTACCTCCTAATTGCTAGTCAGGAATGCTTACCCTTACACCAAACTGACAATCTCTGGATAGCAGCGCTCATTTGAAATCATTAAAATCTATTACCGCGTTTCGCCGTAAATGCGCAACATAACAACATATAATAGGTAGATTTGTAATTCTGCGAGTGAGTGAGTGAGCGAGTGAGTGAGTGAGTCAGTCAGTCAGTGAGTGTGTGCCATTTCGCTTTTATTCATATAGAAGATTGGTTTGAACAAAACTTATCATACACATGATGAACATATGTGTGTCAATTTCCGTTCAATCTAATAGAATCTATAAGGATTAAGTTATTAACATTTTGAGTTTTTGTCTGGCTGACTTTTTCTGACCTTTTATTATGTTAACTAAATGCAAAAAACATGTTACCTATGTGTATATAATTGTACTTATGACGACTGCGATATACAGACATTTCTTGTTATTGTATTTATGCAGAAAATAAAGAATTTAAATTTGAAACATTTTGTTAATAACTTTTGTGTAAACGTAGCTTTAGAACTCACTTCGCTCTGTCAATAAGTAAATAGGTGAGTAAATAAATACATGAATGAATATATCAATAAATAAATGGGTAAATAAATACATAAATAAATGTACTCACTGTCCAACCACTTGGAGTCGTATCTAAGTTACCAACATTTAAACATTTAAACATTCAAACATGAAGAAAAATGCCAAACTGCCGACTTGAATCTTAAGCTACGTTTACACCAAAGTTATTCACAAAATGTTAATAGCTTGAACTTCATAGATTCTATTAGATTGAACACAACTTATCATACACATGATAAACATATGTGTTTGTCAAGTTCCGTTCAATCTAATAGAATCTATAAGGATTAAGTTATCAACATTTTGTTAATAACTTTGGTGTAAACGTAGCTTTAGAACTCACTTCGCTCTGTCAATAAATAAATAGGTGAGTGAATAAATAAATAAATAAATGAATGAATCAATAAATAAATGTACTCATTCTATTAGATTGAACAAGACTTATCATACACATGATGAACATATATGTTTGTCAAGTTCCGTTCAATCTAATAGAATCTATAAGGATTAAGTTATTAACATTTTGTTAATAACTTTGTTGTAAACGTATCTTTAGAACTCACTTCGCTCTGTTAATAAATAAATAGGTGAGTAAATGAATAAATAAAAATAAATGAATGAATAAATAAAGGGTAAATACATAAATAAATATTAAATGAAAAAGACTAAGAAATTGTCAAAAAACCACTGATTTATTGATAATTAGAAAGACCGGTTCCAGTTATTACACCATTGTCAATCTCTGATACACCAGAGTTTATCAGTTCATCTGTTTATCAGAGATTGACAATGGTGTAATAACCGAAACCGGTCTTTCTAATTATCAATAAATCAGTGGTTTTTTGACAATTTCTTAGTCTTTTCCATTCAATATGAATAATTACAACAATATCAACTTCTAAACTACACAAAAAATAAATAAATGTACTCACTGTCCAACCACTTGGAGTCGTATTTAAGGGTGCGTTTATAGCTGAACTCCCTTCGTCCAGTGGTCAGGTTATGCAGGTCAGTTCGGAAAATTACGGCGTCAGCTTTGGTGAATTCCGAGTTGGTCCCCGAGTAGAGGGCGGGCAGACTGCCAGGGTTGCCGTGTTCCACCCAGACGGCGGTCGAGTTGTCACTGGGGTCGTAGGGACATTTAGCTATGCCCACGCCCACCCCAGGGACGTACTCGCTGCGTGGAAGGTGGGTCAGGTTCGACTGGAACAGGGAAGAAACGGAAATCAAGGAACAACAATCATAAATCAATAATTATGAATCAAACTATTATTTAACGAAAATCCTAAATAAATGCTGCAAATCACCCCGGAGACTTCTGCTAATGCAGACATTGACAACAGGGTTAACAGCTATTAAAATGAGCGCTGCTATCCAGAGATTGTCAGTTTGGTGTAAGGGTAAGCATTCCTGACTAGCAATTTGGAGGTACCGGGTTCGATTCCCGGGCTGGCAACTAATTTTTGGATAGTAGTTCTCAACGAATTTCCATCTAGCTGTTAACCCTGTTGTCAATGTCTGAAGTAGCAGAAGTCTTCGGGGTGATTTGCAGCATTTATTTAGGATTTTCGTTAAATAATAGTTATATATTAATTAGCATTTGAATAAATGCATTCTCTATTTAATTCCATCTATAATTATGAATCAAGCATTAAAATTAAGAATCAAGAGTTAAGAACCCAGAATCAAGGGTCAAGAATCAAAGATCCAGATTCAAAAATGATAATCAAGAATGAAGAAATAAATCAAGAATGCAGAACCATAGAGAAACAATAGCGTTAGTAGATATCCCATGGTATAGTGCGTTTATGTCGCAACTTTTACTGTTATCCCAAGCCGATAGTTCACATAGTTCTTTCCTATGCAGCTGAATGCAGAACCCAGAGTCAAAGGTCAAGAATAAAAAATCAGGCATCAACAGTCAAGAATCTATAGTGTCGTCCATGTTATAATGGCGTGGATAAAGATAGGAGAACAGCGTTGCCGATTCTCTGCCTTCATTAATCATGTTTCAACACTGTCAAAAATAGATTTGGCATCGTTGCAGAGCTAGAAAATGATAGTACTACCTGCTTTGTCGAATGATAGACAAGGATAGCAACATCAAAGTTAAACGAATACTGTCAGTATAACGTGGACATCACTATAGAATCAAAGATCAATAATTATGAATCAAGCATCAAAATCAAAATTGAGAATCAAGAGTTAAGAACCCAGAATCGAGGGTCAAGAGACAAAGATCCAGATTCAAAAATAAGAATCAAGAATACAGAAATAAATCAAGAATGCAGAACCCAGAATCAAAGGTCAAGAATAAAGAATCGAAAATCAAGAATCAGGCATCAACAGTCGAGAATCCAGAATCGAGAGTCAAGAATCAAAGATCCAGATTCAAAAATTAAGAATCAAGAATGGAGAATTAGGAATCAAAAATCCAGATTCAAGAATTAAGAGTCAAGAATAAAAAATCCAGATTCAAGAATAAAGAACAAAGAATCAAGCATCAAGAATGAAAAAGCGAGAATCCAGAATTGAGGAACAAGAATAAAGAATCGAAAATCAAGAACCAGGCATCAACATTCGAGAATCCAGAACCCAAAATCAAGGGTCAAGAATAAAGAATCGGAAATCAAGATTCAGGCATCAACAGTCAAGAATCCAGAGTCCAGAATCAAGAGTCAAGAATTAAAGATCCGGATTCAAGAATTAAGAATGAAGAATGCAGAATCCAGAATGGAGAATTAGGAATCAAAAATTCAAATTCAAGAATTGAGAGTCATGTATCAAGAATGCAGAATCCAGAATGGAGAATTAGGAATCAAAAATCCAGATTCAAGAATTAAGAGTCAAGAATCGAAAATCCAGATTCAAGAATAAAGAATGAAGAATCAAGCATCAAGAAAGAAAGCAAGAATCCAGAATTGAGGATCAAGATGAAGAATCAAGCATCAACAGTCAAGAATCCAGAATCAAGAGTTAAGAATCGAAAATCTAGATTCCAGAATCAAGAATCAAGAATAAAAAAATCAAGAATGAAGAAACAAGAATGAAGAAGAATGAAGAATCAAGAATATAAGTGTCCAAATTCAAGAATTAAGGGAGAAGAATGAAGAATCCAGAATCAAGAATTAAGAATCATGAATCAAGTATCAAAAATCAGCATATCAAGAATCATGAATCAATAGTATCAAAAATCAGGATTCAAGAAACAAGAATCAAGACAAACACAATATTTAAAAGAATCAAAGCAATTGAATGTTCATAGAAAGAAATGAAAAACTGGGTGGAGGCAGTTCAAAGATGCTATAGTGAGGTCCACGTTATAATGACAGTATTTGATCAACTTTGGTTTTGCTATCCTTGTCTATGATTTGACAAAGCCTGTGGTACTATCCTTTTCTAGGTCCACAACGATGCCAATTATGTTTTTGACAGTGTAGAAATATAATTAATTAATGCAGAGAATCGGCATCGCCATTCTCCTATCTTTATCCACTGCCATTATAACGTGGACCTTACTATAGTAAAGAAGAATAAATTATTGAAAAGAAACTTTCGAAGAACAGATAAGAAAGAGATAACATTTTTATTGACCATTTCAAGTAAGTGTACCCTAAGTGTTTTTTTTCTAATGACATTGAGTCATTAGTCATCAGGTCATAGTATTATCAGAATTATATAACCCACTATTGTCTTCTTCTTTTTCCTTCTTCCTTTTCTTCTTCTTCTTCTCTTTCTTCTTATTTTTCTTCTACTTCTTCTTCTCATCCTCCTACTTTTCATTCTACATCAACTTCTACTTTTTCTTCTTCTTCTCCTCCTCCTATCTTCCTTCTCAATCAACTTCTACTTTTCCTTCTTCTTCTTTTCCTTCTTCTCTTTCTTCTTCTTCTCCTTCTTCTCTACCTTCCTCCTTCTCCCACCACCACCTCCTCCTCCTCTTCCTTCTCCATCTCCTTCTCATTCTTCTACTCCTTCTTCTCGCTCACTATTTTCTTCTTATTCCTTAAATTCTTCTCCCAGTTCTTTCAGTTCTCTGTCTTCCAATCTTCTCATTTCAATTCTCATTTTCCTTCTTCTCTATTCGTTCTCCCCTCGTTTTAATTTGTTTTCTCACTCTCTATTCCTCATTGTCCTCCTTGTTTCACTCATCTTTTCCTTGTCGTTGGTCTACTCCTGCCACTTTTTAATTTTCTACTCCAATTCTCGTCACTTTAAATCGGTCTTAATT
>NW_024094006.1:0-11667 GCF_014356525.2 Nilaparvata lugens | reverse complement strand
GACATTTTTGCTTCACAACAGTAAACAGTAGATCTTCTTCACTATCAGACAAAGAAAACAATTCTATTTTAGATTCTTTAAGTTCAGAATCAAAATCTAGAAGAAAGCTTGTATTTCACTCTCAGAATAAACTCTACTTGTACCGTGAACATTGTCTGAAGCCAACAGGGCAAACGCAAAAACACTGGAAAAACAGTAGTAGACAGCGAAATGGCCAATCTCAGTGGTTTGTGACAGCTGTTCACGAAACCCTGATCTCTTTGACATATGGTACGAAAGAATATTCGCTGAAGCTTGGTTTGTTAGGTTGGCAATACTTCAGTGTATCTGTAGAACACAGAATAGAATGAACGAATATATAGGGGATTTGTTGTGAGCTCAAAGTTGAAAACGTAGGCCTATATATATGGGCATGGTCATTGGTGGTCACATGGCACCAACACATATATACGGCCTTAGCAGGGAAAGGGTTAATAAACTGTTACAAGTCCAAAAATATGTAAAAATCAGGAGCTTCGCCCCATCTTTGCAAAGTTCGACTTTAGATTCCCAATTATCAGGCTTGATTGATTGATTGATTGAGTACTTTATTTATGTAGATTACAATATATACTGTCTTATACACTTATATACAATAGCTTACAATACAGCAAAAATTATAGATGAATTTACATGATATAGACTAAGAAAATTAATTATTGAACTGTATAGATATGAAAAGCAATTTGTAATATAATAACTATAGATAATAATTATATGTTATGCATCTAATACAATTGGCGGAGCTTTAGACATATCAATGTCCATTCTTCGGAAAGAATATAAAATATCCTCCACCTAACTCTCTACCACAACGTTAATTTCATATTTAAACTAAGGATTTATTTATCAATGGAAATATTGTAAAAGTTTTAATCAATATGATATTTAAGAGAAAAAAAACCGAAAAATTGATAAAGTAAAATAATTATATAGGTAGATAGATCAAATAATTGATTATTAAATGAAGTAGGCTGAAAAGTGATCAGGTAAATCAACTTTCAGTAATATACAGTTGTAGCAGTGGATAATTGAAATAACATGAGTTTATTTATAAAATATATATATATATATTATATATATATATATATATACTATATATATATATATATATATATATATAATTCGTTCTATAACAGGTTTAAAGGTTTGTATTTGTGGGATGGGTGGGGGATTGGTGTCTGAATACAGTCAGGCTTCAGATACAATTCAAACAAAAAATTGCTTGTGTAAAAGATCGAGCATGAAAATCTCTACAATGAATGATTTTCCTTTCGTTTTGGCAGAATTTTATTCTTTTCATTTTTTTCTGGATCTTTTTATTGACATTTTCCTGTCTCTTCTGCATCTCCTCAAACAACTAATTTTTGTAAGGACTTCCTGTTATGACTGCTGTCTTTCCTTTTTTCCTGTTTTGACTTTTTTGCACAAATGGGGTTTTGGAGAGGTAAAATTCTCTAGGAGAAGCATTGAATGAGCTTCTATTCATATCTTCATTTACAACACTAGGTCCAGAATCTCCCATTGTTTCTTGATTTTCTTCTTCCTCTTCTATAATTGGAATGTCAGTCACATCAGCTGGTAGAAAGTCATAATCACAAGAAAAATCTGGATTAAATGGGAAAATTCCACATTTTCGGAAACCATTGGGTGGGCACAGCTGCCTTCAAAAAAGATTCATTAAGGAGTCTGCTGATTTGAAACTGTGTGATAGCTCGTCCAGGGCTATTTCTCAGAAACGTCTCTCACTCTTGAGTGTAATATGCCTTGATTCATCAAGGAGTCTGCTGATTTGAAACTGTGTGATAGCTCGTCCAGAGTTATTTCTCAGAAACGTCTCACACTCTTGAATGTAATATGCCTTGAAGGGCGGTGCCATGAAGGATACATCCAGAGGCTGCAGTTTGTGGCTGCAATGAGGAGGCAAGCATATTATAGTCCTATAATAGTCCTGTGATTTTCTCTGGCCTTGTGGATGAAATCAATATATTATCCATGGTATAAATTTGAAGAAAATCGTTAGAGCCGTTTTCGAGAAAACCGTAAAAAAACATGGTTTTTTAGTCATTATCGCCATTTTTCTCAAGAATATTACGGAGCTCATGGCTTTTCCCAGAAATGAGACTCATGCCAGTTGATAGTGCTTATGAATATCTATCCATGGTATGAATTTGGAGAAAATCGTTTGAGCCGTTTTCGAGATAACCGTGAAAAACATGGATTTTTAGTCATTATTCGCCATTTTTCTCAAGAATATTACGGAGCTCATTGAATTTTCCCAATTGAATTTTATTGAATTTCTTATTGTCGGATCCTCATGGTATAAGGACCTTAAGTTTGAAATTTCAAGTCAATCGGTTAATTAGGAATGGAGTTATCGTGTTCACAGACATACACACACACACACACACACAAACATACACACCACAACACACACACACACACACACACACACACACACACACACACACACACACACACACACACATACACACACAAAAATCATGTTTTTGGACTCAAGGGATCTTGAATCGTATAGAAAACATGAAATTAGGGTACCTTAAATTTTTTTGGAAAGCAATACTTTCCTTACCTATGGTAATAAACATAGGTCCTTTACCTATGGTAATAGGGCAAGGAAAGTAAAAAGGGTACTGAGATTTTTATTTTTACTTTCCTTGCCCTATTACCATAGGTAAAGGACCTATGTTTATTACCATAGGTAAGAAAGTATTGCTTTCCAAAAAAATTTAAGGTACCTAATTTCATGTTTTCTATACGATCAAGATCCCTTTACCTATGGTAATAGGGCAAGGAAGTAAAAAGGGTACTGAGATTTTTATTTTTACTTTCCTTGCCCTATTACCATAGGTAAAGGACCTATGTTTATTACCATAGGTAAGGAAAGTATTGCTTTCCAAAAAAATTTAAGGTACCCTAATTTCATGTTTTCTATACGATTCAGATCCCTTTACCTATGGTAATAGGGCAAGGAAAGTAAAAAGGGTACTGAGATTTTTATTTTTACTTTCCTTGCCTTATTACCATAGGTAAGGAAAGTATTGCTTTCCAAAAAAAATTAAGGTACCCCAATTTCTTGTTTTCTATACTTTCAAGATCCCCTGAGTCCAAAAACATGATTTTTGGGTGTTGGTCTGTGTGTGTGTGTGTGGTGTGGTGTGTGTGTGTGTGTGGTGTGGTGTGTGTGATGTGTGTGTATGTGTATGTCTGCATGTCTGTGGACACGATAACTCCATTCCTAATTAACCGATTGACTTGAAATTTAAAACTTAAGGTCCTTATACATGAGGATCCGACAGTAAGAAATTCAATAAAATCAATTCAAGATGGCGGAAAAAATGGCGGATAATTACTAAAAAACCATGTTTTTCACGGTTTTCTCGAAAACGGCTCTAACGATTTTCTTCAAATTTATACCATGGATAGCTATTTATAAGCCCTATCAACTGATATGAGTCTCATTTCTGGGAAAATTTCAGGAGCTCCGTAATATTCTTAAGAAAAATGGCGGATAATGACTAAAAAACCATGTTTTTCACGGTTTTCTCAAAAACGGCTCTAACGATTTCCTTCAAATTTATACCATGGATAGCTATTTATAAGCCCTATCAACTGGCATGAGTTTCAATTCTGGGAAAATTCCAGGAGCTCCGTAATATTCTTGAGAAAAATGGCGGATAATGACTAAAAATCCATGTTTTTTTCATGGTTTTCTCGAAAACGGCTTTAACGATTTTCTTCAAATTTATACCATGGATAGCTATTTATAAGCCCTATCAACTGGCATGAGTTTCATTTCTGGGAAAATTCCAGGAGCTCCGTAATATTCTTGAGAAAAATGGCGGATAATGACTAAAAATCCATGTTTTTTTCATGGTTTTCTCGAAAACGGCTCTAACGATTTTCTTCAAATTCATACCATGGATTCATAGGCACTATCAACTGGCATGAGTCATTCCTGGGAAAATTCCATGAGCTCTGTGATAGTCTTGAGAAAAATGGTGGATAATGACTAAAAAACCATGTTTTCACGGTTTTCTGGAAAACGGCTCTAACGATTTTCTTCAAATTTATACCATGGATAGCTATTTATAAGCCCTATCAAATGACATGAGTTTTTTTCTGGGAAAATTGCAGAAGCTCCGTAATATTCTTGAGAAAAATGGCGGATAATTACTGAAAAATCATGTTTTTCACAGTTTTCTCAAAAATAACTTGACCGATTTTTTTCAAATTCATACCCTGTATGTATTTATTCATCAGCTCTATCAACTGGCATGAGTCTTCTTTCTGGGAAACCAATGGGAATCCACCCCATCCTTGGGAAATGGACTTAGTAACCTCCTTCTCGTGCATGTGGTAGGTAGGTAGCACAGTTCATAAAAAGAACACATAGTCGAGATATTTCATCTGTAGAACAGCTGTTTTGACGACTTTAAAAAAATGATGACTAAAAAATCTTCGAATTTCACAATTCACACAAAGAAAAGTACTCTGAAAACAATTATATAAACACATATACAGAAGTCTGATTGTAGTTTCAAATATGAGCAAGGAAAGTTGTGTGAGTGTACCACACCAGATTTTCTTTATATTTATATTACAAGTAGCCCTATACAGAAAAGAGATAAGCTTTACATATATCTATACACTATTTTTGATTGCTCCCACCTGCCTTTCAGGAAAACTATTGTACTTCCACTTTGAACGGTTAAAAGTACTGTTTCATCACAGTTGAAAATTCCTTGAGCAGGAAACGAATGATTGTCTAGAACAGTCTTCAAAATGTCAAAAAAATTGCAAACATTCACTTTGTTGAATCCTTCAGCTCTTGCAAGGGATGTTGCTTAAGGTGTCCTCAGGCTGATAGAAGGATGTCTATTCTTAAAACCAGTAACCTAATCCTTGCCAGCCATCTTCTTCTCATGGTTTAATGTGTGTGGAATCTTATTTTTTTTCTGCAAGGCTGTAGGCAGCACACCGAAGCTCATTTTGAGTCAACCCATAGAATCGTCTCTACATGTCAATTATACAGAATGAGTCATATGTATGGGAACCCTTCAATAAGTTGGAGACTGTTGTAAATATAATACTGTAACTTTCAGAAGTTATTGTTTGAATACGCCACCTCTTAACGTACATCTGAATTTCAACCCCTCATACCTTTATATATTCACCCTCATACATTCATAAGAATTTTTTCTTTAAGTTTTTTTTTAAATGAAGGTAACTACAAGATTTGTATATTGTTTTTATTAATCCATATTGTATTATTTGTGAATAAGGTTGAATGGTAGAAAGCACTTCCCATTTCTAACTCCACCTAATAGAGAATATCTTCATTTCATTTTATACTTGAATAAACCTCCTATAAACCTTCATTTATAAACTCCGTTCTATTCAAAATTCAATCCAAACTCTATACAGTACTAGAATACATGACCAAAGCATGATCAAAATTGACCCCGTCAAAATCGATGGAACAAGAATGTTTTTCTTTTAATTTGGCAATGGGGAGGAGCCACCGGACCTCTCACATTATTCTCTTTCCTCGTTTTTTTTAATAGTGGCCTTAAAACGGGGTGAGTTGGCAACATCTTCGTTCTATTAGCATCTGCAATTGGAGATGGCTCCCCATTCTTGCAATCACCATCAGACGAATTACATTCATCCACACAATGGCTTTCAAAATTCAAGGGTGATTTGGTCGGGATTTTCTTTTTCCTCTTCCCCTCTCCACACGCTTGGATGAAGTCACAGTCAACTTCCCTAAAGAGAGCCTGATGATATCCGTTAGGCCACGTTCATAATTGACTGTGAAAAAAATTACTTGTTACAAATAAAAAATGTAAAAACTCCACTAACTGAAGAAAATTGCACATTTAAAACTTGTTTGAAACACATTACAAAATTATAGGCTGGTTTGAAGAATCACTGGGACAACTGTGGACCTAGTTAAATAAATAGCTCAAACTGCAGTTCAACATGTGTACTTTGTTCAAGAATTTTCTAATAATATTATTAGTCCAAGCACAAATGTCATGAATAAGGCACTCCATGGTCATTTTTGAGTAACAGCCGTGGAAGATGTCTCAATTTCTACGTTAGGTCTAGCATAATAAGGATCGTGATGATGATAAGTCGAAATCACAGGCAAACACCTCAGAAACAAGATGACCGCCAAAATTTTCAGGGTTTTGCTATATCGCTTGTATTTCAATAACCATTCAAGATATTTAACCGTTCTTTAGACGAAAATATTTTTAAAATCTTCCTCTACAATTTTTATTCTATAAATTTTTTCAACAACGAAGACCCAGTTTGCAGTATTAGCCTAGCTAACCTAAGAAGAAAGTATGGCAATTACGGATGTCAACAAGCGCCACGAAAGGATAAACAAACATTAGTGATTAGCGAGATAAGCAGGCATCGGTCTAACAAATGATGATAAAGAAAGTAAACAATTTTTTATATCTGTAATACTCACCGTGTAAATATTATGATAGTTTGTCCACAACGAGGCAAAGTCGTGTTCCCACTCAAACCAAAACAAATAATTTCCATGGGCATCTTGTTACAGACCTGGAAAAGGAAATTATTATTAAAAAAAAAAAAAAAAAAGCCGGATAAATTTGTCCAACTGAAAATCTGTGCACAAATTGTGTACATATTATTAAATGCAATATTGATGATATTAAGTTATACATTTAGCCTGAAAATACAGGAAATTGCTTCGAGACTATAAAAATCGATAATCAGCTGTGAGCGAAAGAACGCATCAAGCAAAGTACCAACTTCACCAATAAAGAAAAATTGTAAAATTGTTCGAGGTAATATTGTAATTATAAACGTATATTATGTGAAAAACCAATGAAAAAAAAGACCAAAAATAATATTATGTTTATTATAATATGTCTATTTTATGTTGTTGCATGAAAAAATAACTAGATATCGACCCATAACCTCAATGATATGAAGTAATAGTTCAAACTTATGAAAAGAATCGATTTGTCTAGTCTGTATCAAATTTAAGCATATAATACTCACTGATTAATATAAAGTTAGCCAAAATTTAAATGTTATAAACGTTCTATGTCTATTTTTGTGTAAGGGTCATCCAGGACAGGCGGTATCTAATGAAAACATCAACTCAGTACACATGATTGCTCAAAAGAAGAGTAGCCGGAAGTTAGCTACCTGATGTCGACTAACTGTTGCAGTCGCATCTATGTTTTAAACATTGTATTGCATGGCGAAATGCCAAAAAATCTATACTTTGAGGTAAATGTATCACTGTATCATTTACCTCACCTTTATAAAGAGATAAACCTGAAAAAAACCAGCTTGACTCTATATCATTTATAGGAGACTAGAGGGACAAACCTCACTCCTAAGGTTACTACCAATGGCCTGCGTGCCATTAAGGGGTACCTTATCACCTTAAATTGCACCGGATGAGTCTGCGCGCACCATTAGGGCACTTTGACACCCATTTTGTGTTCAATGAACCAAAAAATTGCTCAGTAATTGAGACAGCTACGTAAGATAGCAGATACCGAGTCATCATTTGGTCTGAGTAAATCGAGCCTGCGCTCTCATAGATCCTGTTCCTGTATCATAAACCCACAGACTCGATTTAGAGGGACTTTTTGTGATGTACCAATGATTGTACAGCCCTCAAAATACACACAAATCATTCATAGGCTAGTATGAGAACGGAATAATTCTATCACCGTAAAAACAATACACTCTTATCTGAGGTAGATAGACGACTGTTATCTAACCTACAAAGCAGGAAATAAATGAATCTGTAATAGTATACCTTCAAAAATTTGTCAATGGAAAAAACCGTATATGTTTTGTATGTTTATGGATTGGATCAGTAAAATTATATTTGAAGGTTAGTTTTGAAACAAAAACATAACCAAAAACAGACCAAGGCTAACTCGTTAACAAGTAGCAATTTGAGAAGGCAGTTCGACTAAGATCGATCATAAAAATTATATATTATTAACTTTTTCATTTTTATACTTTCATTTCTATGCCAAATAGGCCCGAATATTTATTTATTGAACTACAAAAAAAACATACTTGTTAAAAATATTAGACAAATTAGCTTAACCATATATGACGATTGAGGGTCGATATTCTAGCATATAAAAACCATATAAACAAAAAAAGGAAGAAATATTTATTTATATTGGTTCGTATTGTTTAGCATATATATTCTTATATTATGTCTACTTTATATTATACAAGCATGTCTATGTTCTATAATCATTAGCTGTTCATTGAAGCCAATTTGAATGCATATCATCATAGACAAATTCTATTATTTATTTATGTATTATTATATTATAAAAACTAAATGATAATTTGGAACAACTTAAAATCAGGAATTTCGCCCTATTCAAAAGCTTTAAAGTTGGACACCAGTGACACACCCATTCAGCATATTGGGTATGTCACAGAAATCGGACCCAATCCCGAATTAATATGTAAATTTGGCGAGATAAAATTTGAAGAAGAAATTCAAGTGATAATTAGAAGAGGAAGACTCGAGGCCTTTTTGCAAGGATCATCGGTAGGATGCAGACCTAGTCCACATACCTAATTGTTCAAAAGCTTTTATTTCTGTTTAATGTAATTCAATCTTCGTTTTCTGTTTAAAAAAGTTGTTCCAAAGTCCCTAATAATTGTGATATTAGATTTTAAATTCATTTAAATAAACCCGAAATTATTTTAGTGAAGTCTGTTCAACATTTTTGCCACTTGGAAGGATCCAGCCGGAAGATATATTCTACAGCCGAATATTTGAAAAACCAAAAAACAGAAACAAAAGTCTATGTAAATTATTCGAATATATAAAAGGGGATCCCCATAAATCTGCGGAAAATTGTACAGCGTATAAATTCGTTCCATTTAAGAAAAGTCCTGACTATAGTTTGAGGGTACAAATTTATCATAATTAAATTTTATAGTATAAATAAATTTAACTATCCCGCTGTACTTGGCCAAAAGGTCTATTTTCCTTAGGCGAAACCACACCCTGAGAGTAATTTTAATTATAATTTGTTTTATTCTCTGAATCACCATTAATATTAACTTGTTTTTTCTTGTTCAACTAGTTCAGTTTATGACCCTTTCCAAAGGGCTATTATCCATTTATTTGTTATTGAAGAGTACCGAACTTTTTATAAATATTTATAATTTAAAGATTCAAATCTGCTGTCAACCAATCTTCATTCTGTATCTATTGAAAGCTATTATTTACATAATCTGTTCATTATTCATTCAATATTTGTTGTAAAAGTATATCCTTCAGAATATATCTATTTTACCGTTTTATTAAACTGGGTTTACTTCATTATACTCCAAATTCGTTCTTTCGACTGGCACCACATTGATCATTCAGGACACATCCTGTTTTGCAATAGTCAGACATTAGCGAGTATAGTACCTATCATTAGACTATTTTCTTCTGGTGGTAAATGGTGGTTGATTTTCTTATCAAGTAATAAATTCTGTCATTGAGAGTACCCCGCAGAATCAAATAATAAATCAATCTACTAGCCTACCCCACCGAGGTGAAGTGAATCCACATCATTAGCCGATCAACGTCGCAAAGAGAGGTAGTAGATCGTATAGACAACATTAGAATTAAACTCGGTACTCGAAATATTTACTATTTGGTTCAGCACTTTGCCTTCATACACCTATAGTACTATCAGAGACCTGGTTTGCATGGATTTGCTATTCTATCTGTTGTTTCATGCGGTCTAATATCTTTCCAATTACGGCACAATTATTGGATTCTGGATATATTAGTCATCATTTGGAGAAAAGGCTCACTCCAAAATTACTGTCTCTGTCTGATCGTAGTGACAGCAGAATTTATTTTCAGCAGGTTCAAGTTGAACTGCATTTTATTGTTAAATGAATTTAATTCCACCTCACCATATATATAACCACCTACCATATAAGTTAGAAACTCAGGTCCCTTACTTCGGCTACCTGTGTAGACCGCCACCCCTTTATTGAGCAAGTTAACTTTTTCAATCCGTCCCACCCATACACCAGTCATTCTGCTTCGATACTCTGATTTAAGTGATATCGACAATCCGATTAAACAAAGGTTGGTCAACCTAACCTACAACTACCCATCGCTAAGTCATAACCTCCAGTACTATAATTGTTCAAATTTTATTTAATCTAACCATTTCAACTATCAAATCTTTTTTACTGTACGTCCTCCCCTCTCCACGGAGCAAAATAGGCTGCAACATTCGCCAACACAAGGTAAGACCCACATACAGGAAATCATACTCATGGCTGAACAATTATAATCCTAATTTATTGTCATATAGTTCAAACTATATATTTCCGTGTCCCCCCCCCCCTTGGAGTAAGATCATGACTCATGACGCTTCAGCAAGAGGCTGGGATTTGACAAAGTTTACACACATTCTCAAGACTCTTGCAGCAGCTTCAGTGTTGAGTGTGATATCTTCAGTTATGCAAAAATAGACCAATTGACAAAGGATTTTGGAGAGAATGTTTTGAACACAATTTTTGACTTGGCAGCTTTGTTGGGACCAGTTAGGGGGTGAACATGTCAAAAGTCCCAATCCCTACCCCTTGTGCTAAAGGGATGAGGGTGGTTTAAAAGTTGAATTTCTCAATGTTTTGCTTACAGGCTCATATCTTGAGAAAAAGTGTTCGACCGACATGACCAACTATCCAGAAATGAAGCTTGATAAATTTTCTACAATATTCGTTTTCAACAGTTTTCGAGATATACGCTCTTAAAAGTGTAAAATTGTTGGAATAACAGCTTTTAAACCTATTTTTTGATGTTGCAAGGCCTACAACTCTCCAACAATGCATCGTAAAAATGAATGCTCAGGTAGATTGTAGAGCTTTGTTCTCTCTTCAATTTGATGTATTATTCACTACTTGGTTTCCTTCTTTTGTTATAGCAGATTCAATGTGGGGGTGAAATTTTTAACTCTGCAACAAGTGTCAACTTAGCAGTTCAACAACTTCAATAGACGGGCTAGTGTTGCATATTTTGGCTTTGTTCACCTCCCAACCAGTCTTCATTAAGCTACAAAGTCAAAAATTGTGTACCAGATGTTCCAGACTCAAATTTCATTGTGAAGTAATCAATTGTTACAAAATTAAAAGTTCACCCCCACCTATAATCTGCTATAACAATAGAAGGAAAACATTAAGTAGTGAAATAATACATCAAATTGAAGAGAAAACAAAGCTCTACAAATCTACCGTGAGCATTCATCAAGAGAATTTTATGCTCTATATGCTCATGATCAGCATGGATTTTTTCCATTGATATTCAAAAAGCTATTAGAGCAAAAATAGCAAAAAATTGAAGGAAAATGTGTTTCCTTAAAAAATGTCACATCTTTTAGAGTGGATATCTCGAAAAGTGAAAGTGATATAGAAAAAGTTGTGAGATCATATTGTAGGAAATTATGTAAGCTTAATATCTTATAGAATAGTCATGTCTGTAAAATGCATTATTTAGAAAGAATAGAATAGAATAGAAATAGTCTTTATTCTCAGATATAAGAAAATACATTGGAA
>NW_024094005.1:0-9990 GCF_014356525.2 Nilaparvata lugens | reverse complement strand
AGTGATATAGAAAAAGTTGTGAGATCATATTGTAGGAAATTATGTAAGCTTAATATCTTATAGAATAGTCATGTCTGTAAAATGCATTATTTAGAAAGAATAGAATAGAATAGAAATAGTCTTTATTCTCAGATATAAGAAAATACATTGGAACAGTGTCATTAAATAAATCATTGAACGATTCCATGATTGTAAGATATAATATCTTTCATAGAAAGATTTATGAAAGCTTGGAGAAGTAGAGCTTCCATTATTGACTGTATTCGAATGAGGTTTCAATCACCAAATATAATATTAATAAAGAATTCGTTTCAGGTTTCAATTCAATGATCAAATAGAAGTTGTGATTATTGATTTAACTCTGAGGTAACCACTCAGCTAGATTGAAATGTTCAATTTTGACACATATTCGCCACCGTATAATGTAATGCGTGCATTCCTCATCGTATAGCAGAACTTTGATTATCAATAATTTATTCATTTGGAAGCTCAGCCAACTGTTGACACAAATCGACCAATCAGATCTCGCCAATCGGAATCGAGCAACCAATCACAGCAGGCCAAATGAGACTGACCTTTCGCCGCATAATCTACTTATCGTTTAATCGTGGCGTGAAAATTGAAATCGCGTCGATTTTGTGTCAGAGAATTCGATTATTATTCCCACTGACATCTCCAAAATCAACAGAAACCACCGCCGTTTTCGCATGATTAAACTGGCATTCGTAGCTTTTCAAAACACGATTATAAAAATTAATCATCTGCGAGAGTGGAGTAGCGATGTTTCTTGTATTTTTTTATCACTACAGTGATTTAACAGGCGAGGAAATGGGTTGATGACTGGCGTAAAATAGTTTAAAATGAATGGAATCAGGCATAAACTGGGAATAGTATATTTCGCACCTAGGGCCGAAAATGAGACTTTTCCGGCTCGAAGACGGGTTTCAAGTCCAAGGCCATAGGCCGAGGACTAGAAAAGATTGAGAGCCGGAAAAAACTTTTTTGCCCGTGGTGCGAACGCTATTTTTCGCCACACAGAAAAATAAACAATATATATATATATGAGAATAATTGTTCATTAAGCACTTCCGGAAGCAAAAGTGTTAGGGGCATAGTTCTAGCAAAATATGAGGTAATCTGAATATCAGGAAATTAAATATCAGGTCCAAGTATTTTCTTTAATTCTGATCTGTCTAAATAACCTTAAAGATTATGTTCAATTATGTGAGAGGTTGAGTTTATACTTTTTTATTCTTTCAAATGACAATAAGATGATATTATTATAAATGTTTCAATAATTGAATAATAAACACAAAAAATGAAAAGTTTTTTGATCAGCTGTTTTAGCACACTTGAAATTTGGCCAATCTGAATTTCAACGTCAACAATGCTTGTTGTCATCGACTTGGGAAGTTTAGGTTAGACGTTCTATCCTACTCTGGAAATCGAATTTGAATAGTTTATAATATATATCTTATCTGTATTCCATTCATCCAAATAAAATGATAGTATATTATTGCAGAATACTTTATTCAATTCTAGAAGCATAAACTGATTCCCCAAATTTTCAAAAATTTTTGAAGATAACGACGCCCGATATTCCAAGTGAAATTTTAAAAGAATCTGAAATCCTGACTGCAAATCTTCTACTACACTAAGATCAAGAGATAGGTACGATAAGAAGTATTCATTTATTCAAGTATTCAAGTATTCAAGTATTTATTTTGTCAGCAATACCTGTAGTGTGCGAAAAAGCGTTTGCACCACAGGCAAAAATGTTTTTTCCGGCTCTCATCTTTCTAGTCCTCGCCTACGCCTCGAACTTGAAAACCGATATCGAGCCGGCAAAATCTCATTTTCTGCTCTAGGTGCGAAATATACTATTCTTAGTCTATATTATGTAATTGATCTATAGTTTTGCTGTATTGTAAGCTATTGTATAAGCCAGTATATATTGTAATCTACATAAATAAAGTACTCAATCAATCAAAACAGTCGTTAGGTCTGTCAGAGGCCTGAAATTGATCCGTGTGTGCAACTAGCCTAAGAGTAGTCCCATCTACATGGTATCTTTCGATTTCACGCTTCAAGAACGTTTGCCCTCTCATCAACGGCTTGTTCCCGCATTGATAATCAATTACATGCCAACAAGTGATTGCACCGCCTACATGATCGGCCAGCACTGCTTGCATACTAGATCGCTGCGTCGTCCCCTGGTGGCAATTGCATACACTACTCGCCGCCCGCACGCATATAATTGAAATGTATTGCTATAATGGAATGCGAGACCAACCAATTATCACTAATTGACTGGGGTTACGGCTGCAAAGGGGATACAACATACGCTTCGGGCACAGCTCAAAAATTAATTATCACCAAAGTATCTATGGAAAGGTACCCGTTATTATGGCAGTGTTTGATTAGCAGTGGTATTGATATCCTTGTCTATCATTCAACAAAGCGGATAGCGCTATCTCGTCGTTCTTGGTTTGTTCGTTGCCAGATCGTCTTTTAGCGATGTAAATTGATAATTGATTGATAGAATATTCCATCCCAATCATTAAAAATCATTGAAAAATATGATGTCTTGCTACATAGAATATAATTGATAGTATAATTTTATAGTAGATGCTACCGTTATAACGTGGACCTCACCTATATACACCCATTCAATTAGAGCACTGAAACCTCTACCTCTCCACCCCTCAACTCATAAATTGAGAGAGATATCTCCCACTCCTCTTTATCACCTACCCTCTCCTATAGTGAGGTCCACGTTATAATGGCAGCTGTGTTTGATTGGCAATGGTATTTTTATTCTTGTCTATCATTCAACAGAGCGGATAGCGCTATCTCTTTCTCGCTTTGCTCTATTGCCAGATCGTCTTATAACAATGTAGAATTGATAATTGATTAACAATATATTTTATCTTAATTGTGAAAATTCATTATGAAATAGTTTCTTGCTTGAAAACATATTATTATTTCAAACGAGAATGAACAGTTTATATTACATCAATAAGCTGTATCAGCTACCGTCTATAGAAGGCATTGACAAGACAGAGGATCATTATGAAAGAATTTAAAAATATAATTCCTTGCTCAATAAAATATGATTGATATTTTAAACGAGAATGAACAGTTAATATTACATCAATAAAATTGTATCAGCGACCGTCTATAGGAGGCATTGATAAGACAGATGATTGGCAACGTTGTTCTCCTATCTTTCTCCACTGTCATTATAACGTGGACCTCACCATATGAGTTTGAACGACTTCAGTATTATGTTTGTTTGTGAAATAAACGAATTGATTGGTCATCAGTATGCAATGGATCGACTGCAGTTAGAATACATCAACAAATCTCCCTGTTCATTCATTGCAATTAATTTGATTGAATCCTAGCAGTGACAATATAAATAAAAATTTCATGTTAACTACAGTATTTGTTTGTTTGTGAAATAAACGAATTGATCGGTCATCAGTATGCAATCGACTGCAGTTAGAATACATCCAACAAGTCTCCCTGTTCATTCATTGCAATTAATTTGATTGAATCCTAGCAGTGACAATATAAATAAAAATTTCATGTTAACTACATCAAGAAATCTTTCTTTCCATTCATAAAGAGTTATTGCAATTAATTTGATTGAATCCTAGCAGTGACAATAAAATTTGAAATTTCATGTTAGCTAAATAAAAAAATCTTTCTTTTCATTCAAAAAGAGTTATTGCAATTAATTTGATTGAATCCTAGCAGTGACAATACAATTTAAAATTTAATGTTAACTACATCAAAAAATCTTTCTTCTCATCCATAAAGAGTTATTGCAATTAATTTGATCGAATCCTAGCAGATGAAAAATTGTATTTCATGTTAATCTATAATGAGAGTCACTCCATTCATAGGCTGATGAGACCGTGAGAATCCAACCAAGCACCAACTACCATACTATTCTGCAATTGAAACATTTGATTTTAACATTTTTTTTTTCAATCAACACTCCTTATATTTATTCTATATCATGGAATATGAAAGTGCGTTTTTGGGTGGAATAAGATTAATATTTATTATATTCCAGTTTCAGTTTCATTTATTCCATTCCATTGGCAATTACAAATCATAATTATAATAAATATAATATATGATTGGGAGAAGACAACAAGCATAGCCCAGAACTGTCTTCTCCCAAATTTTTACAAATAAATGTTTCAAAAAGAATAAGGTTAAGATTTCACTTCCACTCCAAAAAGTCCAATTCCCACTCCAAAACTAATGAATAAACTAAAAATTTTGAATTTTGATATTTAAAAACTGATTAAAAACAAAAATATTTCACTCAAATCTCTATAAATTGGGAATTTTTAAGTAATTTTGAAAAATTTAGAGCCAGAAAAGAAACACAACTTCACTATTAGCACAGCTGTTATTATATTGACATTACTTTCAGGAAATAATTAAGAACTGAACATTTTTTGAAGTGGACAACTACAAGACTTAACCTATTTCGGACTATGTGTAACCTTATCTTAATTTGGGAGAGGACAAGGTTACCTTATTTTTTCTTTCCTTATCATTTTTGATGATGTAGGCCTACTTATTACATGTATGAATCAATGAGAATAGAGAATATGAATGTATCATCATTATTATGAATGTCAAGTCTCATTAATCAATGAGACTTCAAATTGTCATGCTCCATTTTTTTATACTCATGGTTAAACGAAGGAACCAACAGTGACGTCACAGGAAGATAATTAATTAATTTGTTGTCAAGGTGGAGAAAACACAATTTTCATAATTGTTCGTGGTAATGCGGAAAAAGCCAACAAATTATAATATAATATTCAAATCATTCATTTTCCACACAAAGGAACAAAAATATAGATTCAATCCATAATTAGATACATTCTTCATTGATTCATACAATAAGTACATCATCAAAATGATAGACAGAGAAAAAATAAGGTAACCTTCCCCATCAACACACGACCGGGTAGTGAGAGAGAGGTAGTGAGAAAGAGAGAGAGTAAAAGTAGAAGGTGGACAGACTGAGAGAGAGAAAGAGATAGAGAGAGATTGAGAAACAAGCTCCGAATACAATCTTCTTTTAAGAGTGCCCGGACCAAAGGTGAATTTCTTGTCGGAAAGAGGCTAGAAGGGGTCACAAGAGAAGGAGAGGGAGCATGGAAAGGGACAGAAGAGTAGAAAGGCGCTCTTGAGTCGCCGCCATGTCATGTGTGTAAACAGAAAAGGGTGGATAGCTGCATGTTTGTCACAATATCTATGTATATCCTCTGTAGAAATTGTGTATTTTTTGTAAAATATATATCTCCTGTCACGGAAAAATGGCGTGAAAAAGGATAGAGACTCTGTTCCCGGCAGGAAACGAAAAAGTGATACGGAATCCGTTCCTGGTTTTGTCATTTTTCTTTTCTAATTCTTTTTTCTTCTCTTTTCTCCCTTACTTAGACGAGTTCATTCAGCACTAGGTTACCTTTTATTCTACTCACTATTTTTCTACTCACACTTTCCTTACCCTATTACCATAGGAGTGGCCGTAGTCGAGTGGATCAGATGCTGGCTTTATGATTCAGAGGCCCGGGTTCAAATCCCGGCCCGGGCAAGATATTTATCTCGGGCCAATCCCGTGTTTCGGATGGACACGTTAAGTCGTCGGTCCCGGCTGCCTAAAGAGCAGTCGTTAGGTCATGTCAGAGGCCCTGAAATTGATCAGTTGCGACCTGAAAACTCTGACACCAGACCTGAGCCAGCCAGGTCACTCGATATTATTATTATTATTACCCTATTACCTTAGGTATTAGGTATAGGAAAGTATTGCTTTCCGAAAAAAATTAAGGTACCCAAATTTGTAAATTTCTATACGTTTCAAGTTCCCCTGAGTCCAAAAATGTGGGTTTTTGGCTGTTGGTCTGTATGTGTGTGTATGTATGAGTGTATGTGCGTCTGTGTACACGATATCTCATCACCCAATCAACGGAATGACTTGAAATTTGGAACTTAAGGTCCTTACAATATAAGGATCCGACACGAACAATTACGATCAAATTCAATTAAAGATGGCGGCTAAAATGTTGTCAAAACAGGGTTTTTCGCGATTTTTTCGAAAACGGCTTCAACGATTTTGGTCAAATTCATACCTGGATTAGTCATTGATAATCTCTATCAAATGCAATAAGTCCCATATCTGTAAAAATTTCAGGAGCTCCGCCCCATCTATGCAAAGTTTGATTTTAGATTCCCAATATTATTAGGCTGCAGATACAATTTGAACAAAAAATTTAGAGTGGGAAAGATTGAGCATGAAAATCTCTACAATTGATGTTCAGTAACATTTTCACCTAAAATTGAGAATAAGCTCGAAATTCGAGAAAATATGATTAATTCAATTTGCAAACTGTTGATTCTATTAAATGATTCACTATGAAGAGATAGCGGACCTCGTGTGTTTCCAGCGTTATTGTCCTGTTACCAGCTGGCTCAGATCTCTAAATAGTGGAAGACTTTAGATGCGCGGGAACACTAGCGTCAGGTGATCAATTTTCATAATGGCAAGGAAAGTTGTGTGAGTGCGCCACACCAGATTTTTAGTGCTTGTCTTCATCTCTTATTATTTATAACACATAAGCCTGGTTTTAATTAGTAGAGTTAGTGATAGAGTTTCCTGGGCAAGTACTAACTATCTTGTGAACTCTCCCAATGAAAACGTTCATGGTAGAGTACTAGTTTTTTGTAGAGTAGAGTGGGATAGTACTCTACCACTTGCCTTCCCCAAGCTATGCCTTCTCACACGCATCTCTCACTCACACGCATCTCTCACTCGCTCTCTCTCTCTCACACACTCTCCTCACTCACTCTCTCTCACACATATCTCTCTTTTCTCCGTTTGTCCATTTCCTGTACCAGCAATCTCTGTCTGAGCCAGATAACGTCACCCGATTTGAAACGGAAAAACGGGCGCATCGATTTTCCATCAAATATGTGCAACTCGGCAATATAGCAAAGGCCAAGGTAATTTCGCCGCTCAGTCAATTCGCCGGTAAACGGCAGCGATTGTGTCAGAAAAGAGACACACTATACTGTTGTCATTCTCAGCCCTAGACAGATTCCCCGCTCAGCATCAGTAGGGAATCGACATGCCGTGAATAATGCATCTACATCCCCAATGCTTACAATAAACTACCCGAAAAAACGGTCCCTGGAAGATCTTCTTCCTTCTAACATACCGATCGTCTTGGTAGAACAGCTCAGGTGTGAACCTGTCATAAATTTGATGAGATAGAAACTCCACTCATGAATGAAACGCTACCTACTCTCTTGAACCTCTATAGTGAGGTCTACGTTATGATAGCAGTGTAGAAAAATAGGAGAAAAACATTGCCGTCTGAAAAAATCTGGTGTGGCGCACTCACACAGCTTTCCTTGCCATTATGAAAATTGATCACATGACGCTAGTGTTCACGCGCATCTCAAGTCTACTATTCAAAGATCTGAGACAGCTGGTGACAGGACAATAACGCTGGAGACATACGAGATCTGCTATCTCTCCATAGTGAATCATTTAATAGAATCAACAGTAGCTAACAGTTTGCAATTGGATAATCACATTTTCTCGAATTTCGAGCTTATTTTGAATTTAAGGTGAAAATGTTACTGAACATTAATTGTAGAGATTTTCTGCTCAATCTTTTCCACTCAATATTTTTTGTTAAGATTGTATCTGAAGCTTGATAATTGAGAATCTGAAATCAAACTTTGCATAGATGGGGCGGAGCTCCTGAAATTTTTACAGATATGGGACTTGTGGCAGTTGATAGAGCTTATCAATGACTATTTTAGGTATACATTTAATCAAAATCGTTGGAGCCAACTCCGAGAAAATCGCGAAAACCCCTGTTTTTGACAACATTTTCTCGAATTTAGCCGCCATCTTGAATCGCATTTGATCGAAATTGTTCGTGTCGGATCCTTATATTGTAAGGACCTTAAGTTCCAAATTTCAAGTCATTCCGTTAATTGGGAGATGAGATATCGTGTACACAGACGTTTTGCTGAACATTAATTGTAGAAATTTCCATGCTCAATCTTTTCCACTCAGAATTTTCTGTTCAAATTGTATCTGAAGCCTGATAATTTTTACAGATATAGGATTGGTGGCAGTTGATAGAGCTTATCAATGACTATTTTAGGTATACATTTAATCAAAATCGTTTGAGCCAATTTCGAAAAAATCGCGAAAACCCCTGTTTTTGACAACATTTTCTCGATTTTAGCCGCCATTTTGAATTGCATCTGATCGGAATTATTCGCGTCGGATCCTTATATTGTAAGGGCCTTAAGTCATTCCGTTAATTGGAGATGAGATATCGTGTACACAGACGCACATACACTCATACACACACACACACACCCACATACACACACACACACCACACAACACACACACACACACACCACTCACTCACACACACACACACCACACACACACAGACCAATACCCAGAAACTACTTTTTTGGACTCAGGGGACCTTGAAACGTATAGAAATTTAAAAATTGGGGTACTTTAATTTTTTTCGGTAAGCAATACCTTACCTATGGTAATAGGGCAAGGAAAATAAAAACAGTCCTTGTAAGATCTTTTTCCTTTTAACATACCGATCATCTTGATCTTGGTGGAGCAGCTCAGGTGTAAACCTGTCATAAATTTGATGAGATTGAAACTCTACTCATGAATGAAACGCTATCTACTCTCTTGAACCTCTATAGTGAGGTCTCCTCTTATTCAGGATTTAGATCATATAATAAATTACCTGAGACCATTCGAAGAATCGAATCTCTGAAGCTCTTCAAGAAATCTGTGGAAAGAATCTTAGTTGATAAAGCGTACTACTCGGTGGCAGAATTCAATTAACCAAAAACTCTGCACTAAATGACACAAATTAAAATGCTCACATTTGCTCTATTTTTAGGACTGAGAATAATGATAGGATACACATTGTTATATAATTTTTTATATACTGTTACTATTTATTTTACCTGTTAGAAATCTTACTTAGTTCTAAGGATGCAATTATTTGACAAATATTATAAAAATATTTCCAATATTATGATGTATTGTGATGAAATAATAAATAAATAAATGACGTTATGATACAGAGGAGAAAGATAGGATAACAACGTTGCCGATCCTCTGTCTTGTCAATGCCTGTAGCTGATACAGGTTTATTGATGTAATATTATCCGTTCATTCTCGTTTAAAATAATGAATGTATCTTATTAAGCAAGGAGTTATATTTCTCAATAATTTGATAATGATTTTTCTTGATTGAAATTGAATATTTTGTTAATTAATTAATTATTCTACACTTTATATGGGCATGCACATAGAAGACCGATTGCATTCTTACTGAATAAACAACATGTTTTACCTTGCTCTCATTTTATTGACTTTTAAATGATACATGAATATTCAATAAATTGAAGATTGATTGAGAAATTAAAAATTGATTTTATTAATTTAGATTCGATATTTTGTTGATTGATTAATTATTCTACATTTTATATGGGCATGCACATAGAAGACCTTTTGCTTTCTTACTGAATAAACAACATGTTTTACCTAGCTCTTTTTTAATCGACTTTACAATGATACTAGATTATTCGATAAATCGATCACTGATTAAGAAGTTTAAAAGGTGGGAACAATAATCATACAATTATATTTCTCTCACGTCCAAGATATATCTTGTCTGCGTACTGTATAATAGAATCTGTGGTAAGGTCGACGTTATAATGGCAGTGGAGAAGATGGGATAACAACGTTGTCGATCCTCTGTCTTGTCAATGCCTTCTATAGACGGTAGCTGATACAGGTTTATTGATGTAATATTAACTGTCCATTTCCGTTTAAAGTTTTATCAAGCAAGAAATTATATTTTTCCAATAATTTCGTGATGAATTTTCATA
>NW_024094004.1:0-10688 GCF_014356525.2 Nilaparvata lugens | reverse complement strand
CATCGACAGTAAACATCGATGTTGAAACATCGATGTTTGATGTTGAAACATCGATGTTTTTAAACATCGATGTATCGATACCCATCCCTAATAATTACTTCTAATAATGTTGGAGAATTGTAAATGTGAATCGTAATGTAAGGAAATCGGTTCAAGCTTCTTAATGAGAGGTGTATTACTCCTCCATTCCATAATGAGCATCACCCCTATTGAGGGGAAACTCTAAACTCTAAAGAGGAGGACAATACAGGCAATCTCTCATTAGGCCTTCACTTGCCCTAATGGAGAGAGAGAGAGAGTTGTGAGAGGTCACACCACTGCAATTTCTGCAACCTGTAGGTGAGAGAGAGTGAGAGAGAGTGCTCACAGTTCGTAACCACCAATATTCCATAGGATAACATTTGTACTTGTCTGGAGCCTTGGGGGCCTCGATCAATAGGTCCCCTCCCCTACCCCCAATCCCCTGGGGGTTTTGTTTAGGCGGGTTTATCAATAGCGTGAGAGCCGGAGATGCACAAATGTTGTGTGTGTGTCTGTGAGGGTTCGCTTCCAGCAGATGCTGGCATTAATACATCAATGTGCTGCACCTGATGGGTCAGCACTGGGTTTCCAAGCCACTGTACCCAGGTGAGCGAATGCACCACTGTCAGCATTGGTTAGATGGGAATCATTGGAGCTATATTACAGGGAACACTGACAATTAAAATGAATCTCACCACATTGCCAGACTGTGTTTACTGGCAGCGTTGACTAGAATACAAAGCGTTGATGCTATAGTGAGGTCCACATTATAATGGCAGAATTGAATAATTTTTTTGTTGCTATATTTATTCATCGACCGAGCGAAGTGAGGTCTAAGATTCATGTCGACGGTTTGGCATTTCTCTTAATGTTCAAATGTTTAAATGTTTAAATGTTTGAATGTTTGAATGTTTGAATGTTTGAATGTTTGAATGTTTGAATGTTTGAATGTTTGAATGTTTGAATGTTTGAATGTTTGAATGTTTGAATGTTTGAATGTTTGAATGTTTGAATGTTTGAATGTTTGATGTTTGAATGTTGAATGTTTGAATGTTTGAATGTTTGAATGTTTGAATGTTTGAATGTTTAAATGTTTATATGCTGCGCATTTACGGCGAAACGCGGTAATAAATTTTCATGAAATTTGACAGGTATGCTCCTTTTTAAATTGCGCGTCGACGTATATACAAGATTTTTGAAAATTTAGCATCTCAAGGATAATATAAAAGGAACAAGGAGCCTCCTTTATCCGCCAATATTAGAATAAAAATCAGACTATAGAATTATTCATCATAAATCAGCTGTTTAGTGGACTATAATACTACCCGTTCAAAAACATCAAACTTCTTGAAAATGTATCTTTCCATCAACGTTAGTGGACAGTTGACTATAATCATAGCCACCTCTTACAAGGCCGCGGCCTACGATATTGCAACGTCGCAGTGTAGGCCTAGAATCTGATACATGATTGGTGAAAAAGATCAGCTGGTATTTTTTTAAATCTTTTTCACCAATCATGTATTCGATTATAGGCCTACACTGCGACGTTGCAATATTGTAGGCCGCGGCCTTGTATTAGAGGTGGCTATGAACTACCCGTTCAAAAAATCGAACATCTTGAAATTGTCTTTCCATCAACGTTGTAGACAGTTGCAGCCAGACCTGATAACAGCGCTCACACTTACATTCCGGGGCGACACGTCACGGTACGATAGGACAGAAAGCTCTATGTTTATTTAGGATTTTTTCTAGACATTTTAAATTGATGAATTATTCATTAATGTTTGAAAAAACATAACAACAGGTCAATATAACTTACTGAGCGCGAGGTCTACTAAGTCACAGAACTACTAGTTTATTTATTATTTTACAAAGGCGACTTTTTAGAAGTATTTTAAGCCTAGATGATGATTGGATGAATGATGATACAATGGAGGTAGAATTATACTTGTCTATCATCTTCGTATCATCTTTGTATCAACCTCCTATAGTGAGGTTCACGTAATAATGACAGTATTTGATTCATTTTAAATTTGTAATGAATCTTTTGCAAATAAATTGAAAAATTGATAATATTGGTGTTGCTATCCTAGTCTATCATCTTTGTATCATCTTCCTATAGTAAGGTCCACGTTATAATGGCAATATTTTATTTAATATTAGTGTTGCTATCTCTGTCTATAATATGACAAAGCTTATTGTGCTATCCTTTTCTAGCTCTGCATCGATACCAGATCGTTCTTCAACAATGTAGGAATATTATTTTCCTACAGATACCTTGAAAAGTGACCATTCCTGCACTGATTGCTGGCCGCAAAGAATCAGTGAGTGCTTTGCGTACTCCAGATTTTCAGCATGACAACGCAAAATAGTTAGTAGGTTATAAGGAGCACCAGTGCAGGAAAATCAAAATTAAGTTGGTAATACTCATAGTGAGGCCCACGTTATAATGGCAGTGGAGAACAGCGTTGCCTTGCCATTATGTGCCTTCATTATAGTCATTTCAATGCGTACATGAGATAAACCCCCTTCAAGCAGTCAGATAAATTTTCAATTGAATTACTAATCATTATAATTCAATTATTATTATTCAATTTTAAATAATTAAGGTTTTTATTAATAATAAAATTACACAGAAAAACATTTGATGGATTTCAGGGAATTTTACCTATAATTACCCACTTTTCATATTCAATGGTAACTGTAGGAAAAATTTAATGTGAAATACGTGCGCAAAGTTCGTTTGCTGCACTCAAGAAACCATCATTCCGCACTCGCCTACGGCTCGTGCTTGAACGTTTCTTTCGGTGCAGCAAACTGTCACTTTGCGCACTAGTTGCACGAATAACTATTATGAACAAAATAATTGATTAAAATCATAAGAATTCATTATTCAATCATTGGAAGAAAACATTTTCTCGATGAAGAAAATCTTTTTTTTTCCTCCTTTCTCTTCTTCTTCTTCTTCTCCTCCCTCTTCTTCTTCTTCTTCTTCTTCTTCTTCTTCTACTTCTTCTTCTTCTTCTTCTTCTTCTTCTTCTTCTTCTCCTTTTTCCACTTCTCCTTTCCTTTTTCTTCTTCTTCTTCTTCTTCTTCTCCTCCTCTTCCTACTCCTCCTACTCCTCCTCCTCTTCCTCCTGCCCCTTCTCCTTCTCCTCCTCCTTCTCCTTCTCCTCCTCCTTCTCCTCCTCCTTCTCCTTCTCTTTCTGCTCCTCCTTCTCATCAAAGACGTTCACGATCTCTTTTTCCAAATGCTGATACAATATGGCCTGTTTAGGAATCTGGTCCCTATAAAATTATTGTGAATAAATAATAAATGATATATGAATAGAATATAACTATTTTTCACAAGAATCAACAGTTAACATTACATGAGGTTGACTGTTATATCAGTAGTTATACTCTGTAGCAGGCTGTGGCAAGGCAGGCAATCGTAAAGGCTGTTCTCCCATCTTCCTCCACTGCCATTATAACGTGAACCTCACAATATATTCACGGGGGATGCTGAAGGTTTCAAGTGAAACTAACAACTTGAGCTAGAATGTTATCCTGGCATCATTGATTAGATAGGATGCATTAAAGCTATTAATTGTGACAGTTTACAGTGGATCTGACAACACATGTTCTTTGTTACCTTTGGTGCGTGCATCCCTGTGCGCCTCCGATTATCAGCTGCAATTCGTCTACGTTGAGCCACTCCAATACATAGATAAAGTGTTGTCTGTTACCCCACTGCCTTACTAACGATCTCATCTCCAAAGAGCCGTCTAAACACGTACGTTCCAGACAACATGTTCAGAGGGATTTCGTATCCCTGCGTGTACTTAAGCGCATAACCCCAACACATACCATGCAAGGTGGGCATTAGTTCTGTTCCCCACCTGATGGATGCATATATCTTCATTTCACTTTCCCACCGATGTTACACTACAACGCTACAACCCTTTCTCTCTCACTTCTCGCGACAAATTTCTCTGTCAAACCGATTTGATCATGCCATGTCAGATAACTCATCATATATTATAAGCTTCTCAAAATATATTGCGTACTGGATTCTGAATTCTATAGGATAATGCTTTCATCGAAGCATGTGAAGAGTTTAATAATTGTTTTTAACACAGTCGTGATCTCTAACCATATCTATTGATGTCAGTTGTTACAACCAGTTTAATTATAAACTAATTGAAATAAGAGGAAGAATGCAATGAACCCAAGAGTCGGCGGATCATGCCAGCAGCTCATCATCATGAAAGAAGTTAAGGTTAAGAAAATCCAAATTTGGAAGAGTCAAGAAAATAATATATATTCCATGAAACAAATATGAAAATTGAGAAGAAACTAAGATAGTATTACAAAGTACAGAATTACAAAAGATTGATATAGTTTTAAATTCAGAGTTCATGAATTTGGGAAATAGTGCTACCCCTTTTATATTTCACTCGACGCTATGAAAAATGTCCGAGTTATTAATTTGCGAAGAGAAGAGAATATGTAGTTGAAGAGAATGTGAAAATCTTATGATGCAGCTTACCGGAATTCAGTAGAAAAATATGTTGTAGATACATTACTGTGTTGAGTCTTCATGATGTTTAGTCCAGTTTACTCAAATTCCATGGTCCAGTAATTAGATATTTTGTACAAGCCGGTAGTGTTTCACGTCATCTTCAATATAAATTATATTTAACATAAATCAAAGAACCTGTATGGACAAATAGCAAACTGATAATACTACATACAAACTTATTACTTGTTAAAACAAGATAACTATGTTGGGATTGTAAAATTAGTAGGTAATAATTACAGAAAAAATACATATTGAATTGAGAGCGAGATTCTCAGAAAATAAAATAAATTTAGAGACATTATAAAGGTGAGAAAGAACAAAAGTAAAATGATAAAGAATTAAATAACTGAGAATTAGGTCATTGGACAGTAGAACAGGTCAGGTTCAGTTATAAAGCAGAAAATCTATAACGTTTCGTAAATTTGACTTCAGATAATGAGAATAAAATACATTAGTTGAATTCGGTATAAATATCAGAATATAAAGGAATATAGCAAAATATTAAAATTAATATAAATGACATTGTACATGAGAAAGTGATAAAAATCTACAAGCTAATTCAGGATCTACAAATTTAGAAAAAGGTTTTAAACTTACCCATCTGGGTTTAAAAACAAGACTCAATCAAAACATAAAGTGAAGAAGGCCTAAGCCTATTTTGGCAAAATTAATTCATATATTGGAAGATATTTCATATCTGTATATCTTTCCAGCGTATTTATTTCCAGCGTATTTATTGTAATCTATGTATAAATAAATACGCTGGGAATAAATACGCTGGAAAGATATACAGAATGATATGGAGAAACCATTTCTTAAATTTATGAGTCAGACCAAGCCAAAATCCAAAAGTAGTAGTGAGTGACAACTGACAAAGTCTTCAGTCTAGAATACAGAGTAACAATCCAGCTGTTCAACAGCAGTTTTGCCAACTTGCAAAACAAAATACAAAAGTATAAATCTTTTATGAATCATAAACAGACAAAATTCGATAACAATTATTCAAATTACAGAATTAAAAATTATAGTTAACTATTGAGAATTTAATTTTGGTACACAGTGAATCTTCATCTACATGTATATGCTCATAAATGTCATTTCATGGTATATAGTCATATGATAATAATATAGTCATGTAATAATAATTATTACAGTGAATTATTCACTTACATCTACATCTATAAATAGTCAGTGAACATAAACCCTCAAAAATTATTGTCTAAAGTCTATTCATCGAGAGGAGAGACAAAACATAAAGTTGATAATGACTCATATCAGCTTAATTCATACTAAATTCAAATTCATTTTTTTTTATTCCTTTAAGTATTCACAGTGAAACATGAAAAAAAAACATGATAATATTACGGAACTCCTCAACAAAGACTAAACGTCTGCGCGTGGAGAAAAGTTCCATAGACAACACAAGCAGTCACAACATAAAATAATATTATAATAGGAAAGATAAGCTTCAGAATAGAATAAAGATAATGATGGATTACACACAAATTCGAATAATAGTTAAATAAGAAATAAGAAATACTCTTACGTATTAAATAATACCTAAATAATAAATAAAAGATAAAAGAAAAATATAAACTAAACTTAGGATTGATTTTATTCCTTGTGCAGGCCAAGAAATCCCAGGGAATGAAGGAGGCTGTGAGTTCGCGTTCTGTATTTATTGTATAATGTGATGAATTGATAGAAGGGGAAAATCATTGGGTCATAATTATGAATAAAGTTCAGCATTTGCTCATACTTCTAAAATACGTGAGCATTTGCTCCAGAGTTCAGGAGCATAAGGTAAAAGATAAGAGTATAAGGTAAAGCTTATTCATATAAAAATGAGCAAATGCTTTTGCTTCTACCTTTTGCTCATGAGCAAAATCTTTTGCTCAATGCTTTTGCCCATGAGCATTTGCTCTGGTTTTATTCATATGGGCCAATATGATAAATCCTTTGATAGTTCCGGCTTGCTGACAGTTATCGAATATAACGTGAACGGAGTAGAGCTTCGGCTGCCTCCCAGCCAATGTGATACAGCCACCTGTCCACCTGTCCCTTCGGTACACGGCTAGACAATACACCTCCGCCTCTCTTATTTCATTCGGCAAGTTTCTATATAAAATGTGAGCCAGGTAAAATTAATTTGACAGCACTGACTCATGTGTCAGTTGTGGAACATAATAATTATAGTTGGTCCTTTGGCGAGTTCCATACCGGAAATTTAAATTTGTTTCACCTAAGATCTGGGTTTTGAATTTTTCCAAAAATGTTTTGATGATGATCTGTCTCATATTTAGAACAGGGAATTTTGAAAAAAGCAAGCTAGTTGGATATCTATGGCCTTTTTTCAAGATTGCTTTGATAATTGCTCTCTGTGTGACTGCCAGTGGTTCCAAGAGTGTAGAGGAAACACCATCCCTTGCCAGGATACCATACTGGATCAGCGACTGAGCATAGGCGAAATATACTTTCCTACACTGATCCACACCACAGAGAAACGATAGCGTAGTATCCCATGGTATAGGGCAATCTATGTCGCAATTTTTACTGTTAACTCAAGCCGATTACTGTCGATTATTGTCGATTCTCACTGTTTTGTTGGGGTGAGAGTGTACGAACGGCACAATATGAGAGACTACCAGCGTTACAAAGCTTCACAAGACAGAACTACGTAGACAATCGGCTTTAGATAACAGTAAAAGTTGCGACATGAACGTCCTATACCATTGGAAATCTACTTATGCTCTTGTTTCTCTGTCCACACTCATCACCTGGCTAAGCTCAGAGAAGGCAAATAATAATTCCCTGAGCCAACGTTTAGGCTCCTGAGCCGGAGCCTGATACTACTCCTATCATAGACAAAAGATAGCATGAGAGGATATCCAATGATATAGGTCGTTTGTGTTCCAAATCTCAAATCAATTAATTCTTTGTTAACTGAAGCCTAATACTGACCACAGTTCTAAGAACTACTCTCTACCCTCAAACTGATAGAACTGACTGTGCTTCTCAAGAAATTGAATTCAATTCCTTAATAGAATATAGATCCGATTTTCCTCTCACAATAAGCTCTACTCTTAATTATTATAATCTAAGGGCCACTGCTAACAAATATGTAACCTATATCACTAATATTGAATGTATAAGGAGGCAGTTAATTTACATAGGTACTAAAATAATAAAACTCTTCCAAATCACTTTCTCATGGACAATAAGATCAGCGGAAAAATTAAACTGGATATAAAAAACTGGACATACAGTAATTTCTTCTTCCATTTAGATATATGACTCGAGATTTCTGCTCCAACATTGTTTTTTCATTTTTCAGTGGACTCGCTCACCTTTATTTTGAGTACCTATTCCTCTGTTTTCTTCCTTCCTCCCATTTCTCCCTTCCCTTTTTTCCTCATTACTTCACTTCTCTTCTTTGCCTGCCTATTACATGGGAAACCATAGTTGGCTAGGTATCTTCCTCTCTTTTTTTCTCTTCTCCAACACACCAAACACAAAGCCCATGGTTTTTCATATTTGTAACGTTTT
Organism: Nilaparvata lugens; assembly: GCF_014356525.2. Lineage (NCBI taxonomy): Eukaryota > Metazoa > Arthropoda > Insecta > Hemiptera > Delphacidae > Nilaparvata > Nilaparvata lugens. The sequence goes on along the minus strand of NW_024094004.1, from coordinate 2,557 downwards.
ATTTGTTTCATAATTCTTTGTATTTTTGTTTTGTCTTGTTTTGTGAGTTTTTAATAAATTGAATTGAATTGAATTGAAAATTGAATTCATTGCCAAAAATCACAAATACATATTTGTACATTAGATAGAATATAATATTCAAGAGTATACAATACAAATGGACGTTGATTGTCACTTGAGTGTGACAATTATATCAATGCAATTTTTGGCACTGTCTACATAAGATTCCTTGTTTGGTGGCAGTGAGTTTTAGTTAACTTATTCTGCTCCAATAATTTAGGTCAAGTACTAAGTAATATACAATATTATTGAATTCAATAATGCTGAAGAAGGCATATATTATACCTAATATTCAATGATGATAATATACAAGAAGCTTTCGGCTTACAGCTGAAAGTTAGTCAAGTATGGTGTCGTAACAACAAGATTTCAAAACCAATAGATTGCAAAGCGAATAGATTCAATTCTATATTTTTGCACCCAGATTTACCTGGATTTGTAGCAACTCCCACACAGTTCCAGGGCACAATTTGCATTTGCACAACCCAGCTACCAAGTCATCGATTTCGGCATTACCAGCAGGTGAATGGATTATTGCCAGTTTTCCACGTCATCCAGATCAAAAGTTATTACAGCAAGCCAAGGTTCAATTAAACGCCGGCTATTTCGGTGACAAGTGGCGGGTAATCAAAGGCTGATTGTCGCCGGTAACTCAATTACACAACGGGCACTGACTAATTTTATGGTAATTACACACGTGAATAATAATGAGGCAGAAATGGAGCGACCAGCTTGTACTTAAATTGAAGCGCCGGCAGCCATGCTTAGGGCTTGGGCCCAATGCTGCCATTTCAATCTACTTTCTTGCAGATTGGAATTTATAAGCTATCACAATGGTGAACCAGTGTATAACAGTCATCGTGTTATATCATTCAACAAGTAATTTCACCATCAGTCTCAAAAGTAGAATATATACGTTCCTGGAAATTCAACACATGTTAATCACTAATCATCAACAAATGAACATTTTGATGGAAAACCTTTATTGGATTGAAGGGTTATGAATCATTTGTTGGAGATACAAGAGCCAATCATTACATCATCGAAAATTGAATATAATGCCTATGCCCGAGGCTAAAAATGTGTATAGCTTCAACAACTGTGTTAAAGCAATATTCTAGTGTAACTGTTGTTATATGTTGTAGTGTACAACTTGGAACATATCTCTCTGCTTCACAATGCCTTACTCGTATGTGAGTTCCACGTTATAATGGCAAATTGATGACACATAATTGATACGACAGAATGGGAGAATATGACATGATTGGAAGAAACATTTTCTGAATTTCTATCTAAATTTGGGAAAGGAACAGTTTTGGGCTTTAAGGCTGTGCAAAGGCTAAAAATAAACTTTCTACTCGTGATATTTTTCAAAGTTTTTCGATTTGTATATCATCAAGCTATCAAAATGAGAAAGTTTTCTCAGAAGAACATTTTTTTCTGATCTTTACTTTTTGAGATATGAGCGCCTAAAGTTTGAATTTTTGGGACAGAACATTTCAATTCGGTAAGAGATAAATCCATGAGATTCATAAGATAGATTCTTCATGGTATTTTTATCAATTAAAACAAAAATTTTCTGAAAATATCAATTTTTAAGATAGTTATTCAATTTACTAAAAATAACTTTAGTTGAGTTATTTTTGGTGAATTGATATTTTCAAAAAAATTCTGTTTTATCAGATCAACAATACCATGAGGAATCCATCCTCTCAATCTCATGGATTTATATCTTACCGAATTTGAAATGTTCTGTCCCAAAAATTTAAGCTTTAGGCGCTCATATCTCAGAGAGTAATGATCAGAAAAAAAATGTTTTCCTGAGAAAACTTTTTCATTTTGATAGCTTGATGATATACAAATCGAAAAACTTTGAAAAATATCATGAGTGGAAAGTTTATTTTTAGCCTTTGCATAGCTTTGAGCCTGTTGTTCCTTTTCCAATCATTCATGGTTGAGAATGATGTTGTATCTATCAATTCATAAAATATGGATCATATTCAATTCAATTCAATTTTCACAAGTTTGATACAGATTAGCATAAAGAATACATGCAAACAACAACAACAATACACATTAAAACAAAATAAAAATAATATGGTGCAATAAAGGGTGGAGGATTGAAGGGGTTTTCCAACTATGGTTATCCATGTACTGGGAAAACCTTCAATCTTTGAGAAGGTGGAAAAGGTAAAAAGAGAAGTAAATGGAGAAAAATGGAAGGATGGGGGAGGAAAAATAAGGAGAAGGATGGAAATACTATAGGACCTTTGGATTATTCAAATGGAATAAGGACCCTTATTTAGAAATAACATTATAGTTACTTTTACACAACAATTATCTTTCTAAAATCATAAAACCATTAGGAACTCAATCTCATTGAAAAACATTATCATTAAAATCAATATAATTTATTTATTCATTCAGCGTATGGCAGATATACAACACATATGAAGCTCATCAGTCTCAAATGTCTACATAAACACTATATTTCTTC
>NW_024094003.1:0-11375 GCF_014356525.2 Nilaparvata lugens | reverse complement strand
GGAATGGTTTCTTGAGTGCAGCAGAGGAACTTTGCGCACGTATTTCACATTAAGTTTTTCCACAGTTACCATTGAATATGAAAAGTGGGTAATTATGGGTAAAATTGCCTGAAATGCATCAAATGTTTTTCTGTGTAATTTTATTATTGATAAAAAACCTTAATCCTAAAATCCTTAAGTCCTCGTTGTCGTGGTTATAATCATAATGTAATAATTAGCGCGTTGGCTTGGTTGCACCTCTGCTCACTATAGCAGCCACAGCAGTCACTGTTACCAACTTCATTTTGATTTTGCTGCACTGTTGCTCCATATAACCTACTAAGTATTTGCGTTGCCATGTTGCAAATCGGAGTGCAGAAAAATTTTTCCCGCACTAGAGCGGAAAAGTGATTCTTTGCGTTCTGTAATCAGTGCAGCAATGGCCACTTTTCAACGTAACTGTAGGAAAAGTATTTAAGCATCTACAGATATACAATCAATGCAATCAGCAGACAGCTGCTATAGGATAGTCAACTTCACTTTATATTGTCAGTATTCTGATGAATACAGCACCAACGTACCCTTTCATTAAATGCTGAAAATTGTAGTGAATTTCATGTTATCATAAATAATTGGAAACATAACCTCTAAATTGAGCGCGTTTTTTACCGCGCTTTTATTGTACCAGTCAGGCTACCAGATTATAGTAGGTCCAGTTATAATGGCAGTGGAGAAAGATAGGAGTAGAACGTTGCCGAGCTTCTGTCTGTCATGCCTTCTATAGACGGTAGCTGATACAGGTTTATTGATGTAATATAACTGTTCATTCTCGTTCAAAATAATAAATTATTGACCGAGCGAAGTGAGGTCTAAGATCAAGTCGACGGTTGGCATTTCTCTAATGTTTAAATGTTTATATGTTGCGCATTTACGGTGAAACGCGGTGATAGATTTTTCATGAAATTTGACAGGTACGTTCCTTTTTTAATTGCGCGTCGACGTTTATACAAAGTTTTTGGAAATTTTGCATTTCAAGGATGATATAAAAGGAAAAAGGAGCCCCTTCATACGCCAATATTAGAGTAAAAATCAGGCTATAGAATTATTCATCATAAATCAGCTGACAAGTGATACACAGATGTGTGGAGAACCAGTCTATTGCGTATTTCCATAAGGTCTATAGTTTCATAGTTTCAATCAGATACTTGTGGATGAGAATACTGCGTGCGGTCTATTGTTCACAGAACTACTAGTATTTTATTAAGGAAGAAATTATATGTTCAATAATTTCATAATGAATTTCCTGATTAAGATGAAATATTTCGTTAATAAATCATCAATTCTACATTTTTAAAAGACGATCTGGCTACAGAGCAGAGCGGGAAAGAGATAGCGCTGTCCGCTTTGTTGAAGGATAGACAAGGACAGCAATACCATTACTAATCAAACACTGCCATTATAACGTGGACCTCAATATAGATACATATCCCCTACTGATCATGGAATATGTTATAGTTAATCTGTTTGTGTGTGAGTGAGTGAGAGGGAGTGAGAGAGAGAAAGGGTGAGAAAGAGTGAGAGAGTGATAGTGAATGCGTCATCCATTGAAAAATGTCAGCCTCGTGACTAAATAAAACGTTCTCACGTGTCTTCTGGTATCTAATCACGTGATCTTTATCCGCGTGTATTTAGACAAACTGTCCGCGAAAGAACCAACATTATAATGTATTACTATATTTATATTCTCCATGAATAAATTTGGTCAAACTTATGCTTGTATTCATTTAAATTCACGGTATAACTGTATTTGTATTCCGTCAAATTGTATACAGTATTTGAATATTTATGCCTCTGTCTGCTTACCATCATTCTTATTTATTTATTATTTTATTTATTTTTTATTATACATCGATACACGAAAATCATTCTAGACTATGAATGTACATTATTACCATAGTGAGGTCCACGTTATAATGGCAGTGTTTGATAGCAATAGTATTGCTATCCTTGTCTATCATTCAACAAAGCAGATAGCGCTATCTCTTTCTCGCTTGCTCTGTTGCTAGTTCGTCTTTCAACAATGTTGAATTAAAAATTGATTATTAACAAAATATTTCATCTTAATAATAAAAATTCATTATGAGATATTCAAAAAATATAGTTCTTGCTTAATTGACCGAACGAAGTGAGGTCTAAGATTCAAGGCGACGGTTGGCATTATACGTTTATATGTTGCGCATTTACGGCGTAACGCGGTAATAGATTTTCATGAAATTTAACAGGTATGTTCCTTTTCAATTGCGCGTCGACGTATATACAAGGTTTTTGAAAATTTGCATTTCAAGGATAATATAAAAGGAAAAAGGAGTCTCATTCATACGCCAATATCAGAGTAAAATCAGACTATAGATTTATTCATCATAAATCTGCTATTAGACTATAATACTACCCGATCAAAAAACATCGAACATCTTGAAAATGTATCTTTCTATCAACGTTAGTAGACAGTTGACTATAATACTACCCGTTCAAAAACATCGAACATCTTGAAAATGTTCTTTCATCAACGTTAGTAGACAGTTGACTATAATACTACCCGTTCAAAAACATCGAACATCTTGAAAATGTATCTTTCCATCAACGTTAGTAGACAGTTGACTATAATACTACCCGTTCAAAAACATCGAACATCTTGAAAATGTATCTTTCCATCAACGTTAGTAGACAGTTGACTATAATACTACCCGTTCAAAAACATCGAACATCTTGAAAATAAACTTTCTATCAACGTTAGTAGCAGTTGACTATATACTACCCGTTCAAAAACATGGAACATCTTGAAAATGTATCTTTCCATCAACGTTAGTAGACACTTGACTATAATAATACCCGTTCAAAAACATCGAACATCTTGAAAATGTAACTTTCTATCAACGTTAGTAGACAGTTGACTATATACTACCCGTTCAAAAACATGGAACATCTTGAAAATGTATCTTTCATCAACGTTAGTAGACACTTGACTATAATACTACCGTTCAAAAAACACGAACATCTTGAAAATGTAACTTTCTATCACGTTAGTAGACAGTTGACTATAATACTACCCGTTCAAAAACATCGAACATCTTGAAAATGTAACTTTCTATCAACGTTAGTAGACAGTTGACTATATACTACCCGTTCAAAAAACACGAACATCTTGAAAATGTAACTTTCTATCACGTTAGTAGACAGTGACTATAATACTACCCGTTCAAAAACATGGAACATCTTGAAAATGAACTTTCTATCAACGTTAGTGGACACTTGACTATAATACTACCTGCCAGACTCAATAAAAGTGTTCACACTCACATTCCGGGACGGCACGTCACGGTAGGACGTACGATAGGACAGTAAGCTCTAGTTTATTTAGGATTTTTTCTAGACATTATAAATTCTAAAATTATTTATCAATTTTTGACAAAACATGACAACAGGTCAATGTAATTTACTTAGTGCGAGGTCTACTGTTCACAGACTACTAGTGGAATATAATTGATTATTTTGAACGAGAATAAACAATTTATTACATCAATAAACCTGTATCAGCTACCGTCTATAGGATAGATAATTTTCATCTTAGTTATGAAAATCATTATGAAATTATTATTGAAAAATATAATTCTTATTTTATAAAATATAATTGATATTTTAAACGAGAATGAACATTTATCATTACATCAATAAAACTGTATCAGCTACCGTCTACGGAAGGTATTGGCTAGACCGAGGATCGGCAACGTTGTTCTTCATCTTCTCCACTGCCATTATAACGTGAACTCACTATAAGCTTCAGTACATCTATGTATCCAGTCGTATATAAATTGAATAGGTATTATAGAGCTGACAATAATGGATGAATATTTAATTCAATCAAGATATGTGAGAAATTCCTTTGGTCGGTTTCGTTTTGTGTGGGATACATGATACATATTCACGTCTGCTACATTTTATTCCACTTCTTATTTTCTGGCCTTGACCACTAACCTGAATAGATTAAAATGTAGTCGATACAATAAAATTGATTTATGTTATGTCCAGTAGGACTATGTAGCTGATCCATCCAGGCTATGTAGCTGATACCACGGTATATAGAAGAAGACGGTAAGTGTCACGCACATGTTTTGCTAAATTTGCGGTGTAGCTGACGTCATTCTATATCCAATCACCAGTTTTTAACAAATAAGTTTCATAAATTGCCAATAGGTGTTAAAAACGTCGGTTGGTGGCGATGACGCAATCTAGCTGGCTGGCCACTGCGCACACATTTCATGACCCCTACCGTTTTCATCTAAATACCGTGGCTGATACCCTTCATGTTGAATACATTATGACTAATACAATTAGATCAAATTATTATATTCCATCATCGTTTTCTTCCAATATTTCATCCAATTTTCTAAGTATTAAATTTCTAGTGTGCTATTATCACAAAAATTGTATTCATGAATTTTTCTGATAAAACTGGTAGTTCTGTGAACAATAGACCTCGCGCTCAGTAAGTTACATTGACCTGTTGTTATGTTTCTCAAAAATTAATTAATAATTTAACAATTCCAAATGTCTGGAAAAATCCTGAATAAACATGGGCTTTCTGTCTTATCGTACCATGACGTGTCGTCCCGAATGTGAGTGTGAGCGCTGTTATCAGGTCTGGCTGCAACTATCTACAACGTTTATGGGAAGATACATTTTCAAGATGTTCGATGTTTTTGAACGGGTAGTATTATAGTCCACTGAACAGCTGATTTATGATGAATAATTCTATAGTCTAATTTTTACTCTAATATTGGCGAATGAAGGAGGCTCTTTTTCCTTTTATATTATCCTGAAATGCAATATTTCCAAACCTTGTATATACGTCGACGCGCAATTATAGGAACATACCTGTCGAATTTCATGAAAATCTATTACCGCGTTTCGCCGTAAATGCGCAACATAAGAACATATAAACATTTAACATTAAGAGAAATGCCAACATAAAAACATAAAAACATATAAACATATAAACATTAAGAGAAATGCCAAACCGTCGACTTGAGTCTTAGACCTCACTGCGCTCGGTCAATAATCAGATCCAATTACATTCGATCATTGTTTTCTTTCAATATTCTCATCCAATTCTCCTAAGTTTTCAATTTCTAGTGTTAATTGTATTATCACAAAAATTGTATTTATGAATTTTTCTGATAAATAAAATCATTATTTCATTAGTGTAAGCGCAGTATAATTTAGTATTTTGACTTTTCATGACTGTGTTAAACTGGAATGTGAGTCTTTTCACATTCTATTTGATGATTTGAAAAAGAATACATTTTTCAGTTCAGCTTGTTGGCATTCATTCAATGTTTCAATAGAGAAATGTCCAAAACAAACCACCAATTACATATTTGTTTCTCCCTGCTTCAACTCATATTATATTACTCCGATTTTCAAATAAGAATACTAAGATATTGTCAAAAACCACAGATTTATTAATAGTTAGAAAGACCGGTTTCGGTTGTTACCATTGTCAATCTCTGATAAACTGAAACTGAATTACAAGAGCAGCAGAGTTTATACAAGTAGGCGAGTACTGCTATTGGTCAAAGGCATGGACACCTGCCATTCGTCCAGCTAGACAGTCTCCTCTCAATTAACGGTGTCACAAAATGGCGGCTTAAGCAACAGACTCGCCATGATAACAAAATTCACTTTCAGTACAAAATAAGAATCAAGAAAACAAGTAACATATTATGTAAAACCAAGTGAAAACAAATATGAAAATAGAAAAAAACTATGACTAATGTATGCTTACAATGTTATGATGAAACTAAATTCGTAGTGTTGTATTGGTTGAAAGAATCTGGTTATTTAAACTATATCGGGAATTGTCCTTAATTACTCTTGTTATTTCTAAAGCCTCTAGAATATTCAAAGATCTGCCTCTGTTATTGGCATGCAGAAAATCAACATTCTCCTCAACTGTGAACTTGTGATTATTTGTTATCAAATTTTCTGCAAAGTTAGATTCCCATTTTGTTTATTCCAATCTCTAATATGTTACTCCGATTCCATATCACTAATTCATCTATAAATAATAAAGGAAAGAACTGGCTTATACACGTACGGAATAGGAAATTCATGGATGACGCATCATCACGTCTCAACTACTCAACTGATTAACTTGAAATGTTGTATATAGTTTCTTAATTCACCGAGGATGGTTATAGGGACTATTTTAGATTATTCAAGTTTTGATCAAACCCTTGCGAAGCATGGATTACTGCTAGTCTATAATATAACTAGTAGTTCTGTGAACAGTAGACCTCACGCAGTATTCTCATCCACAAGTATCTGATTAAAACTATAGACCTTATGGAAATACAGCAATAGACTGGCTTCTCCACAATTGGTGTAATCACTGGTCAGCTGATTTATGATGAATAATATTTTAAAGTCTGATTTTTACTCTGATATTGGCGTATGAAGGAGGATCCTTTTTTCTTTCATATTATCCTTGAAATGCAAAAATTCCAAAAACCTTGTATATACGTCGACGCGCAATTTAAAAAGGAACATACCTGTCGAATTTCATGAAAATCTATACCGCGTTTCGCCGTAAATGCGCAACATATAAAATATTAAACATCAAGAGAAATATACCAAACCGTTGATTGAATCTTATACCTCACTCCGCTCAGTCAATTATAACAAACATTTTAGTATCAATTTTTTGATAAATAAAATCATTATTTTATTAGTGTAAGCGCAGTATACTTTTGTCTTTCACTAATTTATCTTAAATAGTAAAGGAAAGAACTGGCTTATACACGTAGGATAGGAAATTCAGGATGACGCATCATCACGTTCTCAACTACTCAACTGATTAACTTGAAACGTTGTGTATTGATTCCTAATTCACCGAGGATGGTTATAGGCTATTTTCAATTTATTCTAGTTATCAGTTTGTCAAGTTCTTTATTAGACTCTGGCGGAGCATGGGTTACCTGCTGGTCTATGATATAATAAAGGAAAAAACTGTGCAACTCTGGTTCAGATATTAAATACATATTATAATTTCAATTTCAATTTATTTTTTATTCATGTATCATACAATTTTAACAACACAATTACAATTATAAAATGAATATTAGAAACCCCATAGACTATTACGTCCGTGTGTGGGAGCAGTTCTTAAGATAGTGTGTTACAATGAGAAATAGGGCTATAAGTATAAGATACATACGGTAAATGAAATAAAAATAGATTATATTTAATATATTTTTAGGATTAATTATATAAAAAAAATCAATTTGAATAATGAAGGAAAGAATTGGCTTAACACGTACGGTATAAGAAATTCACGGATAACGCATCATCACGTCTCAACTACTCAACTGATTCATTGTCATTATCATTAATCAGCATTTGAACAAATGCAACTTACAATAATATTCATGTGTTACTTTGAACTGTTGTCTTTCCTCATAAATAACATCAATGCATTGAAGTGAACAGTGGCTTCCTATCATTTCTAATGGCTTTCTAATTTTGATCTCGCTCACCAATCACTCTGAACTGCTCTTAATTCATTCATCTATATATATAAGAGCGAAATGGCATCACTGACTGACTGACTGACTGACTCGCAGAACTAAAAATCTACCGGACCAAAACGTTCAAATTTGGTAAGTATGTTCAGTTGGCCCTTTAGAGGCGCACTAAGAAATCTTTTGGGCAATATTTAATTCTAAGGGTTATTTTTAAGGTTTGAAGTTCGTCTTTTAGCATGTATATTCTTCTTCTCCCAATCTCTTAAATTGAAATGTCCGTATCATGTTACTATAGAACTATAATCTAGCTAGAGTACCTCTTCGAAACAGTTGTTAACTGGCAACTAAATTAATAATTTTGTCAGGTTGGCATTAAGCTTAGTTGACTTTGTTAGGTTGGCACCAAGTTGAAGATTTAAATGCATTTGTCGCGGAAAAATTGATTGAGCACTGCTACTTCAATCCTGGAAATATTATAATACAGCCGTCAGGCTCGCTTCGCTCGCCATATCCGTTTAGCCAGACGTTTAGTCTAGACCCCCGACTGGATTGTCCTAACATATGATAAAAATGCTCAAGCGAGCCTGCTGATCTCACTCCTGGACGATCCAGTCGGGGGTCCAGGGGCGGAGCCACCTGGCTAGACGGATATGGCGAGCGAAGCGAGCCGGACGGCTAGTCTATAATATAATGAAGGAAAGAATTGGTTTATACACGCACGGTATAGGAAATTCACGGATAACCCATCATCAACGTCTCAACTACTCAACTGAAATGTTGTATATAGATTCTTAATCAACCGAGGATGATTATAGGCTATTCTCATCAATATTCAGATTTTCAGTTCTTGATTAGACCCTGATCATCCGTGTTCAGATGGACACAATAAGCTGCCGTCACGCTGCCTAATAACAGTCGTTAGGTCATGTCAGAGACCTGAAATTGATCAGTTGCGACCTGAAAACTCTGACACCAGACCTCAGCCAGCCAGGCACTCGATATTATTTTATTGCTACACAATACAATTAAATGAATTATTATCAATGTATCAATTTTTTTACTCAAGATTGACAACAATTTCTCTTTGATATGATTTGAATTGAAAAGTATTATTTTGGGATCACTGATTGATTATATCAATGTACTATTCTTAGTTTTTTTTAATAGATGTAAAACTTGACTCCTCCAGTCAAACCTTCTTTAGGAGGTTTTGGAGAATTTATATTTCGTCTGGTTTTAATATTTGAAATTTTCCACTGAAAATGAATTTTCTTATTTTTGTCATCTTGCTTTTTTATATTCTTCATTTGTTTTGTTTGTAAAAATTCTTTTTATAAGTGTTTTTCATTTTTGTTTGTTATTTTTTCTATATAAACTCCCTTCTTCTGGGGGTACCAGGACGAAGGAAAAAGGAAAAAAATAGACCCTTGAGGAGTACGGGCTACCTGCTAGTCAAATAAATACAATTATAAATTTTCAGTTCCCTTTTATGAAATAGTTCAAAATATTTTAACGACTAGTTTCGAACAAAGGTCATTTTAAAGTTGAATAAATATTTTGAAGTTTTCATTAAAAGGGTACTAAAAGTTTCTAAATTGTTTTATTTGAATCAAGTGAGTCATTTGAGGGAAGTGATTCTGCTAGCCAAGTATGAAGACGTCATTCTATCGTAGAATAAAACATCACTATATAACATACATTGGCATAATATAGTGATGTAAAGTAGTATCCTGCAATATAATATGGATACAAAGAAATGTAGTAAAAATACAACATAATGCAGCAGTTCCGTACTATAATACAGCTCCATAAATATTCACTATTCAACATTATGTTGACAGATCTAATGAGCAATACACGTCAATCAAACGTCTTTAAACTAAAATATTGATTGAAAAAGCTAATCATTATTTACCACAATCACCTTCTCCAGTTTCCCAGTTTCCTCAATTTATCCTCATTTTCATTTTCCTCCTCATTCTTATCCTTCTCCGAGTGAACAACTTTCATTTGTTATTCATTCATTCTAATGAATCCGAGGAATTGAATTCATTTAAATGACTTGAAAGACATTGATTGACATGACTTCAGGTAATCACAATGCAATCTCATGAAAAACTAGTTACATAGTCATTCTGATAAGTATGTCTAGATTATTATAGAATACATATATTTCTAGTATATATGAGCAAGTCTGGGTTATAGAATACATTTCATTTCTGTGAGAGACGTGGGTTAAGGAAGTGTTTGGAACATTGGTCTATGAGCTGTTAACGTTTATGACTACCGTATTTTTTAACACCAAGGTTGTAGTTAAGCATTCCTCGTATTCTAATGCTGCCTTTAAGTGTATCTGATATCTGCTGGAGCTTAACTCTTGAATGAAAATAATAGAGACTGTTTAGAGTTCAACTATCACATTTTAAAAGTTTAGTGTCTTATACACTGAAGTGCGTTCATTGAAATGATCAATCGATGGACCGGTCTCCGAGCTGGGGTTGGGCTAAGTTCTAAACTTCTAAAAGCTGGAGTCAGAAAATGGCTTCCAAAACGGGGCGTAGTCGCAGTCCACGTTTAAATAAATTTCGAAAAAATCTGGTGTGGCGCACTCACACTACTTTCCTTGCCGTTATGATAATTATCACTGATGCTAGTGTACACGCGATCTCAAGTCTACTATTCAAAGATCTGCCAGTTGGTGACAGGACAATAACGCTGGAAACACACGAAGTCTGCTATCTCTTCATAGTGATGATTTAAGAGAATCAACAGTTGCCAACCGTTTGCATTATGAATAAACACATTTTCTCCAATTTCCAGATTATTTCCAATTTTCGACAAAATGTCACTGAACATAATTGTAGAGATTTTATGCTCAATCTTTTCCACTTGAAATTTTTTTGTTCAAATTGTATCTGAAGCCTGATAATGAGAAATCAAAATCAAACTTTGCATAGATGGGCGGAGCTCCTGAAATTCTACAGATATGGCACTTGTGGCAGTTGATAGAGCTATCGATGAATTTTAGGTATGAATTGATCAAAATCGTTGAAGCCGTTTCCGAGAAAATCACGAAAAACCCTGTTTGACAAAATTTTCGCCATTTTAGCCGCCATCTTGAATTGGAATCGTTCGAATTGTTCGTGTCGGATCCTTATAGGGGAGGACCTTAAGTTCCAAAATTTCAAGTCATTCCGTTAATTGAGAGATGAGAATCGTGTACACAGACACTCATACACACACACAACACACACACACACACACACACATACAGACAATACCCAAAAACCACTTTTTGGACTCAGAGACCTTGAAAGTATAGAAATTTGGAAATTGGGATACCTTAATTTTTTCGGAAAGCAATACTTTCCTTACCTATGGTAATAGGGCAAGCAAAGTAAAAACTAGAAAATTGAACACAAAATAAAATAAAGAGAAAATAGTGTAAAGTTTCAGCTATTTTGAATTATTCAGGAACTTTCAATTTCGCCAAAGAAAGATGTTTCCAATTATAAAAATGAGAAATCAAAGATTGAATAGCCAATTTCCTGACTCCAGCTGTTTAAAGTCTAGAACTTAGCTAAATCCCGAGCTCGGAAACCGGACCTATAATAATGTACTCAATAGAATAGATTGATTAGATTGTTTTGTTCATCTAAAAAAATGAACGTGATTAATTCCCATGTTGAAGTAAACAATAAATCATGAAGTTATAAACATAACTTCAACATTTTTGGACAATTTCTATCCAAATTTGGGAAAGGAAGAGTTTGGGCTTCAATTAAGTCATATCAAATAGTTTATAATCAAATAATC
>NW_024094002.1:0-10974 GCF_014356525.2 Nilaparvata lugens | reverse complement strand
TAATTATTCAGGAATTTTTAATTTCGCCAAGGAAAGATGTTTCCAATTATAAAAATGAGAAATCAAAGATTGAATAGCCAATTTTCTGACTCCAGCTGTTTAAAGTCTAGAACTTAGCTAAGTCCCGAGCTCGCAAACCGGACCTATAATAATGTTCTCAATAGACACGAAGCCCTTTCTCACGACTAACACTGCAAGTTCCTGTTCCCTTCTTCCTGCGACCAACCCTGTTGGCAGTGCAAAAGCACGGCCCCTCTTTCCTAAAAGAGGGAAACATTCCTCCAAAGCACTAAAACCCTGTTTCAACCCCCAACCCGAGCAAGGGTGGTTGACGGACGCCCACCAAGACTCCCGTCCCCTGCCGCGGCCCTCCCCAGTCGCCGACTGAGTTTAGCCGGCCCAGAGCGACACTGGGAACTCTGATAGAGAAAGGTGTGGGCAAAAATCTACTCAGAAGATTGGCACACGAACGTGGGGCCCAAGGCAGGAGGAGAAAAGCAGCAATGAGTGCAGAGGAGAATGTAATCGCGCCGGAGAAGACCAGGAAGCGCGAGAGGATAGCAGCGATCCAGGAGTGTCCTGGATTTACAAACTCCACCGGAAGAAGCAGTGGATCTAGCAGCATCAGCAGGGCTACCTACAACAGGTACCATGGCAGAGCTCAGGAGAGCTCTTGTCGAAAACCACGGAGGACAATGGTGGAGGCCGCCGGTCTAAACAGGATCGGTGGCGGAGCTGGCACAGGTCAGGAAGAGGAAGGAGCTGCAGCTTTGTGGCCACCAGTCGGGAGGCCACTGCATGTTCCAGACTGGAAGAAATACCCAAGGAGACGTCTCCAGAGTTGATGGAGACTCCAGCAACTCCTGGGTGTACAGAGTGCATTATCAGGGCTTGATTGATCTAATACTCGACTCAGTGCTGACAGATGGCACAAGTACGAGCCTGAGGAGGGCTCTACTGGAGCAACGACAGCAGATTGTTGCGATGCTCCCCGTTCTGGATAATGGGGAGGAGGCGCTTCGTCGAGGAGCGCGAAGGCCAGCACCAGTTAGCGAGGATGCAGAGCCTGCGCTAGTGAGGTCGGAGATGCCGGGGAGGCATAATAGCATGCCTAGGCATGTGTTGAGGCCACCTACCAGGTCAGCGGTGCCTGCTACATCCTGTATGGACCCGGGTGCCGTGTGTGACAAGGTTCGAGGGTGGCGGCTCTCATATGATGGGAGTGGAGATGCTCCAAGTTTTATGGAGCGGCTCGAGGAGCTGCAACAAGCATATGGTTGTCTGGCAGACAGTTATTTCCAGCACTACCTGAAATGTTAAGGGGAAATGTTCCTTATGGATGAGGAATAGGAGAGAACAGTGGAGACACTGGGACGATTTCCTGAGAGACTTTCGGTCTCGTTACTATCCACCTACTTATGTGGAGGATCTTGAGAATGAAATTCTCGACAGGCGGCAGAAAGAAGGCGAGCTCATAGACGACTATGTTGAGAGCTGCTAACGCTGATGAGGAGAAGAGGTGGTTTTTCAGAGAGTAGCCAGGTACAGAGATTGTACAAAAATCTTTTACCACGCTACAAGCTCTACATCAGGGAGGCTGAAGTGTACACCACCGACGACTTGCTACACTTAGCGAGGCAATATGAACGAATTAAATTCGAGGAGAAGAGTGCTCAACAGAGACACGAGCTGTGAAGCAGGAGGGGTGAGGAGGAAGCAGACAAGCCTCGACAGGAGACTACTACTACACAGCGTCGGAGTGAACAACTCCAGAAGGCCCCGTGTGTTGGCAGTGCAAGAAGGTGGGACACTGGAGATCAGAGTGTCCGGAGGTTTCACTCTGCTCAAAGTGCGGGAAGCCACGACCAAATTGTTCTGTGAGAGAGAGCAGAAGAAGACTTCTGATAAAACAGCTGTGGTTAAACAAGACTTCAAATCCAGCTAGAGCCAGAGCTCCAGGATGACAACGTCTTTTCACTACAGTGGAAAAGGAGACAGACAGTATAGAGCTCTTCTCGACACCGGAGCAGAGTCCAACTATATTAGCTCTAAAGCTTTTAATAGTTGGAAGCAGTGGAACGAGAGCCCGTGCAGCGCGGCGTGCTATGGCTAATGGAGCGGCTGCACGTCTGCGAGGTGGTGTTATAATCAACCTGAAAATCGGCAGAATATCCCTATCAACAACACTCACAATAATGGATGGGCTTTCTCCAGATATTCTGCTCGGTATGGAGTTCCTCCGTGAGCACCGGGTGAAAATAGACCCCTATTCCCGGTCAGTGGAATGGGATCCTCTTTCGTCAAAAAGCACATTGGAGACGATATTTCCACTCCAAAAGTGGGAAAAGGAGCTGTCAACTCGAGGCTGGCTACTGTTAAAACCCAGCCTGACATAGGGAGGTCAAGGAAGCCACCTGGAATTATTCCTGTGAAGAAGCAGGAGAAGAAGAAATTTCCTCAAGTCCAGAAACACGTAGGAGCCGTGTGGAAGACTGGAAAAGAGGAATTTCTTTCTCAGAAAATTTCTCCAGCCCGTGGAAAGTTTATTTGCTGGCACTGTAAACGAGCTGGGCACTGGAGGTTCAGCTGTCCGGAAAAGCTGTACCGGAGGCGGAAGAAGGAGGATAATTTTCAGCAAGGAGCTGGAAATAATCTTCGAGCAGTGCAGTCTAGAAGACTGCCGGTGCTGGAAACTACACAGGAAGTAGTTTCTGATATTGGAGACGAGAATTATAATGCCAACCGGTATTATAATTGGAAAAGGAGGACAAGGAAGGTGAACCTGGACAGCTAGTCTACAGGAAGGAGTGTCACTGTCCTCGGGTGCTAATCAGCTTGCCGCGAAGTTAGCGCCGGAATTTTCTGGCCATATGAGGTCGAGGAAATGTTGAGTGCCGGTAAGAGGTTTACTGGGCACGAGAAGGGCACCAAGCTCCAGCCACACCTGCCCGAGGATGAGGAAGAGGATGGTGATGGAGCAGTTGCGGAAAAGGTGGACGGAATTCGAGCGGATGGACAGCAGGAGGCCGAGCGAGTCTATAGAGGGTCGCTGCCTATCGGAGGATGGGATACCAGAGAGGTGTCACGCGCCGCCAATAAGGAGGTAAGAGGCGAGAAGAGGGGAATATCATAAGAGTTCAATCATATCACATCTTTAGAGCTATTTTTGATTCAAATTATCCCATTTAAAATGAGGAAATTAAATTTTGTTGTCAAAGACAAAATTGCATAGAAATTGAATAAAATTATTCAGAATTATTAGCACGAATTTATTAGCCGAATTTTGAAAATTAATAGCATTAGCACGATTCCGAAAATGATGAAAATATTAAAAGACTGACAATATTATTGTTATTGAAAGAAATTGGTCAATAGTTTATTAAAAGAAAACAGCATATTCCGTTTAATTTCTCATAAAATAGAGTTCTACTTAAACTAAATGGCAACTCAACCATTACAGTTTAATTAATATAATCAGTCATAAAGCACTGGCTGGATTAAATGAAAAAAATTATTATTGACAAATTAATGCGTTCTTTTGATCTGAAGGCAATCCCAATAATTTCAGATGAATTTATTTACAATATTAAAATGTGACCAAGCAGGATAATCAAGAAATTTTTTACAGTCTAGACTAGTTAATAACAGCTAAAATCGATTCCAACTAGACTAAATTTCTTGATCGGTATATTACCGATAGTGTTGTAACCAAGTACAGGTTAACAAACAAAACTTGCAGTAGCTTGTTTCTACATGCCATAAATAGTTGATGGCGAAATGAGTGGATAGAGAATATAGAAAATATTATAGATCAGTATGATCCGAATAATATTTTAACCATGAAGTAATGGTTATAATAATTGAAATCATTTAATGAAGCTGGTGGTAATGCTTTAATCCGTGTAAAGTGTTACGATGCAGTTAATTAACAGACGTTATTATACTGTGGGATGAAAGTGAATTACGTTGCAATTAATTATTCATGTGGAATGAATAAATTGCGTTTGATTGTGAGTCGAGATGTACTACAATCGGAGGCTATTAGCTTCAGATTATGATTAAAATTTTCTAATATTTCACTTGAAAATAAAGTCGGAGGACTTACTAAATTGGAATAAAATAATTATTATTTCAATTGGAATTAATTCTATGTTGGATCGAGAAGTTGTTTGTTCTGTGCTGTACAGATAAGATAAGCATTATCTCAACTGGCTAACTGCTATCACCAAGCTTCTAGTCTGTAGAAGAGAATTACTTCTCCTTTTCAATAACAATTTATAACATTGAATTCATGTGAATTCTAGTTTTTCCAGATATCCTACTGTTATTGAGTCAGTCTGAGTTTGATCGTGCTATTGTTAGTTTTGGAATTAGATCACGTCTCGAGAGTGAATCTAATTCTTACTCAGCCTACCATCATGAGTTATTATTGACGGTGTATTGATTCATTCAATAATTACTATTTGTGCTGATTGTTGTGATTATTTTTCGGAAAATCAATATTCACTAGTGTGATTTATTAACAGCTGTTGTGTCATTATACACCTTGGTGAATAATTACTTTGAAAAAGTAAATTAAGATTATTTCGGGGTGAAATAAGTCTGGAGTGAGAAAGAGAGATTGAGCAATAAATGTTCACTGATTGTGAATTAATTAGCAGATTGTGTTATAATAACACACTGTCATTTATATCCAATGGAGGTACTTTGCATAAGTAATCATGTGATTGATTTCATTATTGAAATGAACAGTGAGAAGTGGAATATTGAGTTGGAATTATAGTTCTGATTTTATTATGTGATATAGTGAGAAGGCTGAGATCCTCATAACAGATCGAAAATGATTATATTCGACCACATTTAATTGTGATATAAAATCGAAATATGTGGTGTAACATCACAACTAGTGCTTCATGTCAACCATATAATTCAGTATTCCTCATCATATTATCATCTCTCATATTTTATTGTGAACAATAAGTTGCTGATACACTGAACTAACTGAGAGTATCCATCACTCTGACACTTGGTAATTTTCCTGGACTCCAATTCACCTCTATCAACTTCTGCCTCCTGTGAAGTGTTACATTGTTGTGTATCACGTTTCTTCTTGAGGATGGGGACTGCAGCTTGAGTCTACTTCCTTGACGAGCTCCTGGAATTATTGGAGCTGTATCTCAGCTGACTATTGCTGAGACGACGAGTTCCTGGTCGTGTTGGAGATTCATCCAGCTGTCTGATGCTGGAAGTTAGGCAGTGCGAGAGCACGGCCATGCAGGGCGAAAGCCCGGCACATGCAGTGCGCAAGCACGGCGAAGCAAGGCAGTGTGAAAAACGGCCATGCAGGGCGAAAGCCCGGACATGCAGTGCGCAAGCACGGCGAAGCAAGGCAGTGTGAAAACACGGCCATGCAGGGCGAAAGCCCGGCACATGCAGTGCGCAAGCACGGCGAAGCAAGGCAGTGTGAGACACGGCCATGGGGGCGAAAGCCCGGCACATGCAGTGCGCAAGCACGGCGAAGCAAGGCAGTGTGAAAACACGGCATGCAGGGCAAAAGCCCGGCTCATTGCAGTGCGGAAGCACGGCGTTTCCCTGCAATGTTATTAGGTTGCGGAACCGTCTGAGGTGTTGTTCACCTCTTTTTTTTTTGTGTTACCCGCCCCTCCTGGCAGTGCGAGAGCACCGCGACTCTCATCTGCAGTGCGGAAGCACGGCGTCCTCGGCAGTGGAAACACGGCAACTCTGCAGTGCGGAAGCACGGCGTCCCGGCAGTGTGGAAACACGGCAACTCTGCAGTGCAGGAGCACGGCGTCCTTTTCGCGATGCGAAAGCATAATGTTCCTGGCAGTGCGGAAGCACGGCGCCCCGGGCAGTGCGAAAGCACGGCGTTCCTTTTGCAGTGCGCAAGCACCGCGTCCTTATTTTTGCAGTGCGAGAGCACGGCAACTCATTGCAGTGCGGAAGCACGGCGTTTCCCTGCAATTTATTTAGGTTCTCGGAACCGTCTGAGGTGTTGTTCACCTCGTTTTTGTGGTTACCCGCCCCTCCTGGCAGTGCGAGAGCACCGCGACTCTCATCTGCAGTGCGAAGCACGGCGTCCTCGGCAGTGTGGAAACACGGCAACTCTGCAGTGCGGAGCCCGGCGTCCTTTTCGCGCTGCGAAGCATAGCGTTCCTGGCAGTGCGGAAGCACGGCGCCCCGGGCAGTGCGAAGCACGGCGTGCCTTTTGCAGTGCGCAACACCGCGTCTTATTTTTGCAGTGCGAGGCACGGCGACTCATTGCAGTGCGGACGCCGGCGTTTCCCTTGCAATGTTATTTAGGTTCTCAGAACCTGTCGAGTGTTGTTCACCTCGTTTTTTGTGTTACCCGCCCCTCCTGGCAGTGCGAGAGCACCGCGACTCTCATCAGCAGTGCGGAAGCACGGCGTCCCGGCAGTGTGGAAACACGGCAACTCTGCAGTGCGGGAGCACGGCGTCCTTTTCGCGATGCGAAAGCATAGCGTTCCTGGCAGTGCGGAAGCACGGCGCCCCGGGCAGTGCGAAAGCACGGTGTTCCTTTTGCAGTGCGCAAGCACCGTCCTTATTTTTGCAGTGCGAGAGCACGGCGACTCATTGCAGTGCGGAAGCACGGCGTTTCCCTGCAATGTTATTTAGGTTCTCAGAACCTGTCTGAGGTGTTGTTCACCTCGTTTTTTGTGTTACCCGCCCCTCCTGCAGTGCGAGAGCCGCGACTCTCATCTGCAGTGCGGAAGCACGGCGTCCCCGGCAGTGTGGAAACACGGCAACTCTGCAGTGCGGGAGCACGGCGTCCTTTTCGCGATGCGAAAGCATAGCGTTCCTGGCAGTGCGGAAGCACGGCGCTCGGGCAGTGCGAAAGCACGGCATTCTTTGGCAGTGCGAAAGCACCGCGTCCTTATTTTTGCAGTTCGAAAGCACGGCGCTTCTTGCAGTGCGAAAGCACGGCGTCCCCCATCGCAGTGCGCAAGCACGGCATGCAGGGCGAAAGCCCGGCCGCAGGGCGAAAGCCGGCAAAGGTAGTGCGCGAGCTTGACCAAGGCAGTGTGAGAACACTGCAGCAGATTGCGAGCTCGTCCGAACGTCGTGCGCAAGCATGACACATCGGTCAGTGAGTGTCTGGATTGTCATTACGCGGACGCACACCTTCGCGGTGTGGGAACACCGCGGCAGTGTGAAAACACGGCACGCAGTGCGCAAGCACGGCCTGCAGGGCGAAAAGCCCGGCGATTTGTTTCTGTGTTTTTGTGTTTCTGTGTTTTTTGTGTGTTTTGTGTGCCCTGTGTTGTCCCTCCTGGCAGTGCGAGAGCACCGCGACTCTTACCTGCAGTGCGAAAGCACGGCGTCCTTTGCAGTGTGAAAACACGGCGACTCGGCAGTGCGAAAGCACGGCGTCCATTTATGTACAGTGCGAAGCACGACACTTCCCGCAGTGTCCTGCAAGTGTGACACGGCGTTCCCCGGCAGTGCGAAAGCACCGCGCTCTCACCTGCAGTGCGGAAGCACGGCGTCCTGGGCAGTGCGGAAGCACGGCGACTTGGCAGTGCGAAAGCACCGCGTCCTTATTTTTGCAGTGCGAGAGCACGGCGACTCTTTGCAGTGCGGAAGCACGGCGTTTCCCTTTGCAATGCTACTTAGGTTCTCAGAAACTGTCTGAGGTGTTGTTCACCTCGTTTTTTGTGTTACCCGCTCCTCCTGGCAGTGCGAGAGCACGGCGCTCTCATCTGCAGTGCGGAAGCACGGCGTCCTCGGCAGTGTGGAAACACGGCAACTCGTGCAGTGGGGAGCACGGCGTCCTCTTGCAGTGTGCAAACACGGCGTCCTTATTTTTGCAGTGCGAAAGCACGGCGCTTCTTGCAGTGCGAAAGCACGGCGTCCCCTATCGCAGTGCGGAAGCACGGCGGCCTCTTGCAGTGTGCAAACACGGCGTCCCCCATTGCAGTGCGGAAGCACGGTGGTCCTTTGCAGTGCGAAAGCACGGCGCTTCTTGCAGTGCGAAAGCACGGCGTCCCCTATCGCAGTGCGGAAGCACGGCGGCCTCTTGCAGTGTGCAAACACGGCGTCCCCCATTGCAGTGCGGAAGCACGGCGGTCCTTTGCAGTGCGAAAGCACGGCGCTTCTTGCAGTGCGAAAGCACGGCGTCCCCCATCGCAATGCGGAAGCACGGCGGCCTCTTGCAGTGTGCAAACACGGCGTCCCCCATTGCAGTGCGGAAGCACGGCGGTCCTTTGCAGTGCGAAAGCACGGCGCTTCTTGCAGTGCGAAAGCACGGCGTCCCCCATCGCAGTGCGGAAGCGCGGCGGTCTCTTGCAGTGTGCGAACACGGCGTCTCAACGCAGTGCGAAAGCACGGCGCAGATCTTCAAGATCTTTCTGAAGCTAGGCCTAGGATCTGGCCGGGTAGCTTGCTCATTTCTTCGGATGGTGCCGACGCATCACCACCGGTTGGCGAGGAACCAACCTGGCGCCCAGTTTATGTTCGGTCTATGTTGACCGGCGGAGAGGCGGCAGAATGTACTCAGGCATTTGGGACCTTCTGTCTGCCGTTTACCCCTTCCATCCTCACCCCCCCCTCTCCTCCCCCTCTCTTTTCCCCCCCCCTTCCCTTAGTAGGAACAGTGTGTCACGATGTATATCGTAACTAGAGAAAGGCATTGAATTTAGGGCTCATTTATTCGACGCTCGGCTATCTTTCATAGAATCTGAGGGGTCAACGTTCAAGCCAGCCACTGGCCTACCGCTCAGCGTTGCTGCGCATCCTCTCTCCCCTCCCTCTCGGTCACTGAGGGAGGCTCGAGAAAGGCCAGCAAGAGGCAGTCGAGTTCGGAGAGCCAAGTCGAGCGGTCGAGAGAGGTGAGAAGGAAGCAGCGAGCAGCTAGCAACGTCACAGTACACCAGTACTAAGTGAACTCCGATTTCTTCAGCGACCGGGAGTTGTGTCGAGGCTAAAGTCGATTAGCCTCTCACACAGTGAACTCCACTGCTCTACACTCGTTTGGGCGAGTGTTAAACGACATTTAACCTGTTTGGACGACGGGTTGCCAGTTTCGACCAACGACAACACGTCAGGTTTGGTCGAAACCTGACTCCCCATTGGTAGGCCACCAGTGGGGCATCGAGGCGAGATAGGACATCTGGGAAGGTGTGGAAAAGCCTTTCCGCAACTCCGCGGACGATCCGGACCCCAGGAGGACAGCTGGTGCCCGGCAAGTAGGACTTAGGAAAGTCCAGAGTGCTGGCCGCCGCAGCGCACTGGTCCAGTGCGGGATCGCAAGAGGACGTCTAGGAAGGCCAGGAAAAGCCTTTCCCGCAACTCCGCGGACGATCCGGACCCCAGGAGGACAGCTAGTGCCGGCCAGTAGGACTTAGGAAAGTCCAGAGTGCTGGCCGCCGCAGCGCACTGGTCCAGTGCGGGATCGCAAGAGGACGTCTAGGAAGGCCAGGAAAACCTTTCCCGCAACTCCGCGGACGATCCGGACCCCAGGAGGACAGCTAGTGCCCGGCCAGTAGGACTTAGGAAAGTCCAGAGTGCCGGCCGCCGCAGCGCACTAGTTCAGTGCGGGATCGCAAGAGGACGTCTAGGGAGGCCAGGAAAAGCCCTTCCCGCAACTCCGCGGCGATCCGGACCCCAGGAGGACAGCTGGTGCCGGCCAGTAGGACTTAGGAAAGTCCAGAGTGCTGGCCGCCGCAGCGCACTAGTCCAGTGCGGGATCGTAAGAGGACGTCTGGGAAGGCCAGGAAAAGCCTTTCCCGCAACTCCGCGGCCGATCCGGACCCCAGGAGGACAGCTGGTGCCGGCAGTAGGACTTAGGAAAGTCCAGAGCGCGGACCGCCGCAGCGTTTTATCGGATTATGTTTTTTGAGAACCTAAATTCTCAGCCCATACAGAACCTGATGACAACAATTACAAAGAATTAGAAAGCATATAATTATCATACTAATAGGATTGTATTCAATTGATGTCTAGGTAGATCATCAAATCAATACAATTCACCGCTTCCTATGAGGAAATAAATATATTATTAATACATAAATCGAACACTTATAAATCATATTCAACGACAATAATGAAATACTCACCCAAATGGGTATTGAAGATGCGAAGTATAGAGGGAATCAATCGTCATTAACTCAACTATCCCATAGCTATAAGGGGGACTTTACTTCTAAATATTACTCTTACATTAAATGTCCGATTTACTTGGACAATCAATTATTAATTTTCCTGGAGAGAATGAGAATGTACCCCCAAACGAAAACATATTGGAATTGAAAGAAAATGTCAAGAAACAGTTAACACTCGACAGCTGGGATTAGAATCATTGCTCTCCTAGTTTTCAGAGGCTTCCAGACTGATCAGTTTTGCCATCATCATTTAAAATATTACCCGATCGCCTGTGAATTTCTCTTCGCCACTCTCTTTCTCCTCAGTAAATAAGGAAGGTGATACGTCCAAGCAAGAAGGAAAACTAGGAGAGAAAAGTTATTCCCTTTTGCAAGTTTAGAACTATGGGATTGATTCAGCATACTTCTGGCGTCTAGATCGTCGTGAGAACAGATAATTCCAAGTGGGATCGTGGGAACCAGGACTTTAATAAGATTCTGGTCGTAATTATAACGATTTAGAAATGCTGGCTAAGTTGCCAATGAACAAGAATAAATTTACTATCTTCATGGGAACTGAAACTACTAACTTAACTTAAGATAGAATAAATTCCATTTAATAACTCAAAATTTGGTACAAGCGCACTAAACCAGTGCGAAACGGAAGAGGACCTCTGGGAAGGCCAGGGAAAGCCTTTACCAGAGCTCCGCAACCAACCCGGACCCGGGAAGACACCGGTGCCCGAGGACTAAGACTTAGTCCCGACACGAAGCCCTTTCTCACGACTAACACTGCAAGGTTCCTGTTCCCTTCTTCCCGCGACCAACCCTGTTGGCAGTGCGAAAGCACGGCCCC
>NW_024094001.1:0-11233 GCF_014356525.2 Nilaparvata lugens | reverse complement strand
AAAATTATTGAAAAAATATCAAATCAAATCTTTATTTGTCTCAAAAAACATAATTACAATGACAAAAATGGTTATAGAAGAAAAAGTGAAATACAATATAAAATGAAAAAAAGAAAAATAGGATTATACATAACTATATTAAAAACGGGAAGTTCCTGCAAGGTTCGAGGAACCTGATTACAGATATAGAAATTAGTGTTGTTTCAAGGAAAATATTTGCAGTATTTAAAACTAGTTTTTTTTATTCTTCGCCCGTCTATTGACTGAGGAATTGTCAAATTATTGCTTCACCCATAATATGCTGCAGTGGGGTAACAAAATATGATCAACTGATCGTAGCACTTAAACCTCAAAAGATCTATCTCAAATGCTGAAGAGTATGTTCTTGGACTTTTTGTGTAGTTGAGAAGTTATATTGTGGTAATATTCATATTGATGAAAAAGACTACGAAATTGTCAATAACCACAGATTTATTGATACTTAGAAAGACCAGTTTCTGTTATTACACCATTGCCAATCTCACCCATAGAGTTTATCAGAGATTGACAATGGTGTAATAACCGAACCGGTCTTTCTAAGTATATAAATCTGTGGGTTTTGACAATTTCGTAGTCTTTTTCATTCAATCTTGTTTTGGACAATATGTTATTTCGAAATGTGTAGTAAGGTTTTTGCAATAGTTAGTTCTTCAATTTTTGAATTTCGACAGACTTTTGCTATCTATGAATAGCTTTTTCTTAACTTTTCAGTTATTTGAATCCCTTAAAGACAACGTAGAAGTTATAATAATAGTTTGATTGTGCAAATTTGCGTCCCAACAAGTGCTTGCGGTAGTTGAATTAAAAATGGGTCTCCACTGGACTCAAGTGCGAGGATGACAGATAGTTTTGCCGATTCTCTGTCTTGCCACTGCCTGCTATAGGGGATAGTTGATGTTACAACTAGTTTAATAATAAACTATCTGTAAACCATAGGAAGTGTGCAGTGAACCCCAGAGTCGGCGGATCATGCCAGCAATCAACACCAAAGAAAGAAATTAGGTTAAAGTAAAATTCGATAATTGATAGAGTATTTTTTAACCCAGTTGGGTTTTTTGTTTTACTTTAAATATGAATACTTAAGGAAATTAAAGCACAACTACACTACATAGCTTATTACAACGAATTTAACTTCTGGATCATGGAATTTATGTAAACTGGGCTAACCCAATATTACTTCCTACATAAGGATACAACGACCATGAATAGTAATGTATTACTACTTCATTCCGGTAAGCTGCATCATCAAATTTCTACATTTTCTTCATCAACATATTCTCTTCGCAAAATTGATAACTTCGAAATATTTCAAAACGTCGAGTGAAACATTTTACTATGGGGTAGCGCTACTTCCAATATTTCATGAACTTTAAATTAATTTTTCTTGACTCTATCAAATACCGAATTTTACTTTAACCTAATTTCTTTCTTTGATGTTGGGCTGCTGGCATGATCAGCCGACTCTGGGGTTTACTGCTCACTTCCTATGGTTTGCAAATAGTTTATTATTGAACTAGTTGTAACACTGACACTGGTACATCTTATTATATGGACTGTTCAAAAACGATCTGGCAACATTGCGGAACTAGAATGTGATAGCTATATCTGCTTTGTGGAATGATAGATAAGGATAGCAACATCAATGCTAATCAAATACTGCCATTATAACGTGGACCTCACTATAACAACAATCAGCTCTGTGGAGAAGCTGAGGCGAGGAGTTTAGGTCGAGGCAACAAATGAATGCGACCGTATCTTCATAAATAATCTATATGTTAAACCTTGGACGTATGTTACATACTATATTAAAATAATAATTATTCATTTCCACAAACAAGAAAAGAACAAAATAAACAAACAGCTTGTGCAAATGTAAGAAAATAATATAGTATTTGAACCTTACTCTATCAATCGACGTCTGTTGAAATTTTCATCTTTGACATGTTCCCAGGACCGGTTCGCGGGCCACACGAGGCGGCACACCAGCATGCACCGATTGGAGGCGGCTCTGCGCCGGTTGACGCCCGGCCATACAGGCGCGACGGGCCGCCCTGGGCTCAGATCTGGTGGCCGGTGACAGTGGTGACATTAGGACACCCGACTCTATCATGTCCACAGGCAGCATCAGTCAGATGTCATGGAAGATGCCTGACAAGTTGAAGGTATGCCTTGTTCATGTTATCACTAATTAATTGGTTTGATAGAATATTCAAAAGTATGAAGTCTACGATCCATCTCTTACTTAAATTCAAATTTAATTCCTACTGAACTGTATATCTATTAATCATTGAATGAAGCAAACAAATACAATAATAAAAAACTGCCCAGACCTTCTATTTCATAATTTTCTCGCAAATACAGAGACCGACATATTAATCTGACGATTTTGTTGTAATTGTTATGTTTAAACCACTGTCATTGGAAAGACGGGAATACATCGACAGGTCTATTGTTGCCATTTCAGTAGCCAGTATGTCGTGGTCAAGTGAACATCGAGCGATTGTGATTGAAGCTTATTTTTATAAAAAAGACTCAGCTATTTCAACACAGAGTTTATGTCGCAGACATTTTAATTATTTAAATAGACACGCGCCTGTTCCCAGTTGGAATACGATCTTGTTATGGGTAAATAATTTTAGGAACACGAAACCAACAGGACGAAAACGGACTGTGAGAACGCCTGAATACATTAACGCGGTAAGAGTAGCTGTTATACGGTCTAGCCATCTCTGATCGAAGTGTACGACGAATTCTTCATTTCGACTTGAAATTCCATCCGTATAACGTAATGCAAATTATTGGAAACATTGCAAAGCCACTTGCGAGATCGTTCTCGAAAAGGGTGCCGTTATTCTTTCAAGTGAAGAGGCTCATTTTCATTTGTCGGGATTTGTGAATAAACAAGATTTTATTGGGCAGCCAATAATCGACAGAACTAAGGGAAGTCATTCAACGACAAATTGAAGCAATTCCACAAGTGAAAAGTAACGGAAATCATTTGGATGACATAATCTACAAATAAAAAAAATTGTGAATAATCTATGTAATTCACTATAAATTGCAAAATTTGATCTTCAATTTGATATATTACATGTTTTAATTGAACGAAACACCCTCAAAAATCGTCAGGTTTTTATGCCGGTCCTTTAGTTCAAATAGGTTATTCATTTTAACGCCAAAACAATCTGAAAGTTTCACATCAGAATAGTTAGGATTTACGATTTTTCACTTGATATTCTGACACGCAATGAGTACATCCACTACATCAAGATCTCAGTTGATCACAAATCAGCAAAGGGTCGGTAACTTCAGTACGTCGAGTCTTCAGTTCGTCAAGTTTCTGTTGCTATCAGAGAGTCCAGTGGCTACATTATAATAAATGGATTAGATGCTGACTTTATAATTCAGAGACCCGGGTTCGAATTCCGGCCCGGAAAATATATTTTTCTCGGGCCACTCTCGTGTTTCGAATAGACACGTTAATTCGTCGGTCCCGGCTGCCTAAAAACAGTCGTTAGGTCATGTCAGAGGCTCTGAAATCATTAATATGCTCTGAATCATAAATTTAGTTATTAAATAATTTAATAAAAATAATTTAATAAGAATCATAAATTTAATAAAAATCCTAATAATACCAGATTTTTACTGGGGGTTGGAAAATAAATCCTTTAAAGGTAGGTAACGCTACCTATCAATGCTAATCAAATACTGCCATTATAACGTGGAACTTTGTTTAGTATCACTGGGACACTACTTATAAATAATGTTTCCTATCCTGCCCGCAGATCGTGAACCGCTAGAAGGATCACTGACACTGCATCACTGGAGCCAACTAGCCACACCCAGTTTGGGTGGTCTCCTGGACGACAACCCGGGGTGCGCGTGCAGGGGGGCACCGGCCTCGAGGCACTCGGCCTGCAGACATACTCGCTCGACGATGTGGAGGAGGATGAGGAAGTGGTGCATCCGGGAAGAGCTTCCAGGGCAGTCATCACATCACCCCTGGACCAACTCGACTGTCATGCACCCGGATGATTGCACCAGTGTTACACCAGGTAATAATATCAAATACTGTTCACTTCATCAGATCTCAGTTGATCAAGGTCACCACCTGGGTTCGTTCATAGAAGTCACAGGTTACATATCCAATGGTAAAATTCAACAGACCTTTTATTTTCTGCTTTTTAGCAAAGGTTGCCTGTCTTTTTATATTGTTAATAATATCAAATCACTTCCTATAAACTGTGATTTTTTTAGGAATTACCAGTGACGTTCATCTGTTATTTTTTCAGTCTGATACGGTATTTATTATTTTTTACTTTCCTTGCCCAATACCCCCAAAAAAAAAAGGTAAGGAAAGTATTGCGGTTCGTATCATACTTTGATGAGAGACATCAGCGGGTGGAAATACAGTCTCACTCTTTGTGTATCAGTCGGAATGGTTACAGGCGAGGAGTAGGGTCCCTCAGGGATCAGTCCTTGGTCCTTTGCTTTTCCTTATATATTAACGACTTGCCACCACACCTTGAGCCAGCACACTGTGTTTTATACGCTGATGATGTAAGTATTTGTATTTTATTGAAAAGTAACAGTCAGCATGATATGGAATCTGAAAGTAGAAGAGCTCTTCAGAACTAGAAGAATGGCTGGCCTCAAATATGTTGGTGCTAATTACAATAAGACTATGCAGATTCCATTCAGGACGGCTCGGGAAGCAGTATTGGATATGAGAGATGGTAACATAGGTTCAGCAAAAGTACTTGGAGTAGTGCTGGACTCTGAATCTCCTGGCGACCTCATTTAGACCAGCTAAAAAGCAAACTAAACTCGGCAGTATTGTTCTTAGAACCGTGAAGAAATTCTGGATGCAGGAACGCTTAAAAGTGTTTATTTTGCTGTGTTCCATTCTCTTCTTTCATACGGTGTTATATTTTGGGGCATTTCAACTCATGCAATACATATATATTTAGGATTCAAAAGTGGGCAGTTAGAGTGATGGTGGGTGAATCTATTAGAGCAAGTTGTAGAGATTATTTCAAAGAGTTGAAGATTCTCCCACTACCAGTGTTTATATTTTGGAGGCTCTTTGTTTTATTGATAAGAATAAAGATAGGTTCAATACAGGAGAGTTGTTCCACTCATACAATACCAGATATAGACAAAACCACAGAGACGACATTCATCGAACTGGTATGTATGAGAGGGTGGTAAAGAGTGCAGGAATTCGGCTTTATAATTCATTGCCAACACGCGTAAAGGCTCTTACAGGTGAAAAGTTCAGAATTAAGGTGAGGGAGGAGTTGTTGCAGGTTTGTCCTTATTCCAGTGAGGAATTCTTTTTGCATTATAGAATGCAAAGATTGACGACTTAGATTAATAATTGACAAATCCTTATACCCCTTTCATAGGTGGTCAGTGGGATGAAAAAAATGAAATGAATAAATGAAAAAAAATGAAATTAATTGTTCTATTTATACAGCAGACACATTTTTGTTAACATTTGCGGTCGTGCCCGGTTGCACGTACCTCATTATATTTAGCAGTGATTAACTGGGATTTAAAACGTCATCATCCACTTATCTCTTTAGTTCTCGTGAAATTTAATCATAATTAAATGTAATAGCGTACTAGCAACTGGGAGTATGTGTTACATGATCAAATAAAGCGGTGATGTGTGTCAGGCAACTTGAATATGAGGTCTGTCGTCCACTACCGACACAAGAAGTGTGTCGAACATGTGTGAACACACATGTTTCACAGACAAGTTGTGCCATCGGTGAAAGGCTTTGAATATAATTTTTTTTTTGAGATTAGGTTTTTGTATCTTCTATTTTTTATTGTTTATATTTCCTTAGCTGCGCTATTTGAGAATAGATTATTCCTTTATCTTTATAATTTGTTATTTCCAGTGATTAATTTGATATTATTGATTTTTCATATTATTAGAAACTGATGTCAAACAGCTGTTGCAGGTTTGTCCTTATTCCAGTTCTTTTTGCATTATGGAATGCAAAGATTGACGACTTAGATTATAATTGATAAATCCTCATACCCCTTTCATAGGTGGTCAGTAGGATGAAAAATGAAATGAATGAAGAAAAAATCAACTGGCTCAAACCAAGTTTTCGTTAGTGTGAATTCGGTATTTAATCCAACATCGTGAATTCCATTATTACTAGCAAGGTCTTCAACATTTTTAACCTCTTTGAAATGTGATTCAATCATTAATTTAACCTCTTTTTGTCTTTTTCGCAGTATTGTTGGCAGCCAAATGTGCTCAGCGATGTCTAGCCGCGTCTCGAGCCGCGTGTCTAGTGCCGTCGCGACGCCCATCAGCAGTCGCTCGCGTCGCAACTCGACATCGACGTTCTCCACCGCCCTCGGCCTCGCCAAGATGCTCAACGAGCGAGGCATCAAGGCGGCCACGCCCTCTACCCTAGGGTCACCTGTCTATTCGCCCACCGCCACGCCAGCTAACAGGTGAGGATTTCACAAAAATGTTGTTCAATAAACTGATGAAGATTTATCATTATCTATTTATTGGATAAAGCAAACTATACAATAGTCGGAAAAGATAGAAACAGTCTATTGCCAAAAACTTCTGCTAATCCCTAATTTTGTTTCAAATCGTCCAAATATTATGTAGATTATGTCCATTTCAATTTCTACGCCAAATCATCAATCTCAAACCATAAATCAGAATTATCATTCTGATCAGAATTATCAAAAGCATCATTCTTCAACATAATTGCCATGAAGGTTCAGACATTTGTCATATCATTGAACCAGCCTACCAAAACCCTCTTCATAAAATGCTGCCGCCAAATGATCATTATCTATTAAATGTCTGAACCTTCATTAATCAAATGTCATTATCAAATGTCTGAACCTTCATGGCAATTATGCTCAAGAATGATGCTTTTATAATTCTGATTTATGGTTTGAGATTGATGATTTGGTGTAGAAATTGAAATGGACATAACCTACATAAAGGCGGGCTATGACTTAGCAGTAGCAGAAGTCTTCGGGATGATTCACAGCATGAAATTTGGATTTCGTTTAATAATAATAATAATAATGAAATAATGCTTTTGCTTGCAAGAACGGATAACGCTACGTAACTAGCACTTGGCGGGTGAGTCAAGTGAGTCGGCCGTGTTTGTTGGTCTATAACTCGACAACAATTGACGACTTGGCCGCGCCGATCACAGGGCGTTTATAAATCGAATTTTATGGAACCTGTATTTTGTATTTAGCAATCTTGAATGATAATAACTTTAGTTGCAAAATTTAGTTGCAAACATTTGTATCATAGTTGTTTTGGCGTTAAGCTGTAAACTTCTTCGAGTTGTATTATTTTCATGTTATGAATTCTCATTAAATAAATACGATTTGGTGTTCATTTTTGCAGCCCAGACCATTCACCACCTTCCAGCCCGGACCGTTCGCGGTCTCCCTCGCCCGGGGGCGGAGTCACTGCCCCAGGCGGCGGCTACTCGTCCCCTCTCGGCCTGCCCGGCTTCCTCATGAGTAGCGGCGCAGAATTGTTGCGCAGAACCCTCGTTGGCACGCACAATTCTCGGCAGCAGGAGAGGCATCATCAGCGTCGTAGCCGAGAGAGGACAAGGGCGCTTGTTTGTCAGAATAAGAAGGTTAGTTGATCTTTTAATTCCTATTTATTTTATTGTTTGTATTCATGATTAAGGCGATTCTAGTTTTAGGTTTTGGCGTATGAGTCTCACTCACAAATGTTTTATAACATATAGATTTAGCAAATTGATTTGTCAGGAAAATTATATCGAGCGAAACAATGATAGAAGATACTCTAAGAAAGATATTTCTTTGTCTATCAGTTCTTTCTGTCTTTTTCTCTTTCTTTATCTATCAGTTCTTTCTGTCTTTTTCTCTTTTATTTTTTACAGTTTTTCATATTCTTCTAGTTTAAATCAAAACATAGCAAATACAGTACGATTAAAAAAATTTGTTAGTAATTTTCTTAATGAAAATACAACACTCTTACACTGCGCACGGGTCCCAAGACCTTGCAGTGTAAATTCCAAGTATATGTAAAAATGAATATTTTTATTTTTTGTTCTTCATGGAAATAAATTGATTTTGATTTGATTTGATTTGACTCTCAGCCTCTTCCCACTCGGTGGGGTCGGCGTTTGGAGTCAGTGGCTTCCTGGAGTCTCCGCCATGTTATTGCTCTCCATGAATATTAAATAATAATAATAATACTTTTATTTCCATTAAGATGTATACAAAAGAACAAAAAACAATTAGACTATATAAAATTATGAAGATAATTAATTTATTCACCGAACATATAAGGGTAGGGCCAGAAAAGAGACAGAGATTAAGTTCTATAGGACGATGGCCATCCCTTTAATGACGTACTGTTAGTGAGTATGGACAAGACTAAGGTGCGTACAGATATAAGAGCCGCGAACATGAGCATTCACTTTTAATCAGCTGACTATATCTGTATTTTTACAGAAACGGTAAGATACAGTTATAAAAAGCTTGGCATCAGCTGACTAAAAGTGAATTGCTCATGTTTGCGGCGCGTATATCTGTACGCATCTTCAAATGATGCCTCACGAATTCAGGCATCAAGATGAGGTTTCTGCGCAGCAGCATACTCGAGACGAAACAATCAAATGAAACAATCCGAAGTGAGTGCAATGTGCAGCCACTAACAGACATCATATAAAAACACAGGTGAAGTGGACAAATCACCTGCGTCTTATGTCACCCACTACAAGAAGAAGAATAAGAAACCAACGCGTTTTCCTTTACAAGCTTGGAAGTTGCAGTGGATGGGAAAAGAGACGTCGGAAGACCGAGGAAGCGGTGGACACCGGAACAGGCATTGTTATAAGCGTAGTCAATGATGGATGATATGATGAATGATGATGATAATTAATTTATTGTTTAGATAAGATAGATAAGATAAAGATCTTTATTTCGCATCCAATTTACAACAACAGAACAGCGCACAAAACTAAAAAAAAGATAGCAAATAAATAATAAAACAATACTTAAGACAACTTTTTAACCGAATAAATATGAAATTTGCTGATAATAATAATTGTATTAATTCTCATTATAGGATAATGAAATGTAATCTAGCAAAGCTACTCTGTTTTACAAAAATACACCATAATTAATGCACGAAATAAAATACTGCATGCAAAGACCTTGCTGACAAGGTCACGTTCGCATTGCGGAGCATCACTGAACAGAACTAAAGGACAGTTCAAAACAAGCAAAATTTAACTTAATAAATAATTGAAATAGATAAATATATTAAAGTTGAGAAAAGAAATACAATAAAAAATAATAAGAACTAAAAAGTACAAAAAAATAATCTATCCTGAATATATTCAAAGAACAAAAGTACTGATAAAAATCGAGGTAGTCAGGCCAAGTTAACCAATAGTTTAATATAACAATAATATAAACAGATTAAAGCAAAGCAAATGTTTTCTTTTGACAGGACGAACATCGGCCTAGTCGAAACCCTAGAACGGATCGGCCTTGAACCATCATGTCTCCGGCCTCCTCTGCCTCCTCCTCCACCTCCTCCACGCCCGCCCAGCTACAGGGTGTGCTCACCGAACGCAGCAACCCTCCCGGGTTCCCCCCCTAGTCGATGACGTCATCACAACGGGAATGGGGGTTCCCGGTCGACCGGGTACCAGCGTGCTACAGGCCCGGCTGAGGGTGCTAGCCCCCTTAACAGCGCGGTCAAACGCCCCTCAACGGCCGTAAACTGCGAACGCGGCCCGATTTGGGCACGGTCAGGGGGGGTCCAACCCGGCCCGATTTGGGCAAAGTTAGGGGGGCACCCGGACCCTCCCAGCAGCAGGATCGTCAACCTCAGCAGACGTCGCTGGGTACGCTTAGTTCTATGCTGTTCGGCCGTAAAGGAGGTCTACTCTAATAGCAATAGTCAGGTAGTGTTGTTGAGTAATGAGTTATTGATTGAGTAATTATCATCCATAAAAGGTAATTAATTGTGAACGACTAATAAGATTCAAGTAAGTTGGCAGTATATGAAGAATATATTATGTATGCTCAGTTTCAGGTTGATTTACTGCAATAGAACTCCTTGATGAATAATATAATCGATTAATATCGATATATTAATATATCGATGTATCGAATATTATCGATATATCGATATTTTAATATATCGATGTATCGAATATTATCGATATATTAATATATCGATGTATCGAATATTATCGATTAACATTAAAAGGTGTAAACGACTGAGGTGGGGTTGACTTTCAGACTGTCATTATTGATTAGATGGGAGGCATTAATGTTACTTATGATAAATGATGACAGATTGAAGTGAATTTCACTATACTTGGGAACTATCCATCAAAAGTACCTAATTAATTCTGGACGACCAGTAAATTTCAAGTAAGTTGGCAGTATATGAAGGATATTTGTATGCTCAATTTTAGGTCGTGTTAATGCAATAGAACAACTTGATTAGTGATTTGAAGTTACTGCAATAGAAATTCTTGATGAGTAATATTATAGATTGAGCATAATCAATATTTA
The DNA here is from genome assembly GCF_014356525.2 of Nilaparvata lugens. Classification (NCBI taxonomy): domain Eukaryota; kingdom Metazoa; phylum Arthropoda; class Insecta; order Hemiptera; family Delphacidae; genus Nilaparvata; species Nilaparvata lugens. Next base: position 613 of record NW_024094001.1, on the reverse strand, counting down.
GGGGAAGATGTTGTGTGAACGGGTAGTATGGTTCAATTATTTTGGCAACAGGGCTAGGTCTATCTCCTATGCTTTTGAAATTAATAATATCAAATATTCATAATAATTATCTACGATTCAGTCAATTATAAAGATGAAAAAACGTTTGAATTGGGAAAATGGGGAAGTGTGATTCGATAAAGGTAAATTTTGACAGAATCTGCAGTTTAATGTTGTAATAGACACTGTTCAATAATGGATGATTCTCTGGTTTAGTCTGGAATTGATTTATGGATTATGAAAGGTTTAATGAGATCATTGGGAAATCATGAACTTTGATCGTAAATAATATACATCTTGTAAAGTTGATAAATTTAAAGAAACATTTCTAATCAGAGATGATATCTACTTGGAATAGAGACAAGACAATGTGTGGATACTAAGCTTTGAAAATATAAGCATTTTAAAGTCGGTTGATGAAGTGCGGTAAGTAAAGAAATTAATTGATACTCATATAAATATTGTTTACGTTACTAATTCTCTAAAATTTTCAAAAAAAACTTGATCAGTCTTGAATCGTTCAACGTTATCGCAGATATAGAGCAGTATTTGAAAGAAAAATTCCGTATCAGAA
>NW_024094000.1:0-10927 GCF_014356525.2 Nilaparvata lugens | reverse complement strand
TAGTCTGGAATTGATTTATGGATTATGAAAGGTTTAATGAGATCATTGGGAAATCATGAACTTTGATCGTAAATAATATACATCTTGTAAAGTTGATAAATTTAAAGAAACATTTCTAATCAGAGATGATATCTACTTGGAATAGAGACAAGACAATGTGTGGATACTAAGCTTTGAAAATATAAGCATTTTAAAGTCGGTTGATGAAGTGCGGTAAGTAAAGAAATTAATTGATACTCATATAAATATTGTTTACGTTACTAATTCTCTAAAATTTTCAAAAAAAACTTGATCAGTCTTGAATCGTTCAACGTTATCGCAGATATAGAGCAGTATTTGAAAGAAAAATTCCGTATCAGAAATGATTCTACTTTGATTCTCTCTCTTCTTTTATCACCTCAATCTCTCCTCTCTCTTCTTCTCCCACCTCAATCTCCTCTCTCTCTTTATCTCCCATCCCAATCTCTACTCACTCTTCTTCTCCCACCTCAATCTCTTCTCTCTCCTCCCCTTTTTCCACCCTATCCTTCTCTTCTTCTTCAACCTCAATACTCTCTCTTTTTTTACTCAATACTCTTCTTTCTCTCACTCCTTCTTCTACACAAATCTCCTCTTTTCTTTTATATTTTTCCATCACCAATCACTCTATTTCTTCACTGTTCGCTAACATTTTGTGGCTGACACAGACATTTCGTGAAATTGAATTTTCACCCCAGAAATTGGATTAAGGTGATTCACTCGATATGTGTGTGGTACCCCAGCTCCATCTACATGCTTTTCATATAAGTTTGGTTGTGGCTTATAATAAATATATAGCATAAGACGATATCCCATGGTATAGGTCGCTTCTGTTCCAAATTTCAAGCCGATGTTTTGATAACTGAAGCCAAATACTGTTGACTACTGTCTATTATTACTATTCTACTGGGGTGAGAGTGTAGGAACGGCACAGTATGAGAGACTACCAACGTCACATAGCATCACCAAAAACAACTACTAGGACTATCTGCTTCAGTTAACACGGGAGTTTGGGACATGAATACCCTATATCATAGAGTATAGATTTATAGATACACTAGCCGTCAGGCTCGCTTCGCTCGCCATATCCGTCTAGCAAGGGGGCTCCGCCCCCTGGACCCCCGACTGGATCGTCTAGAAATGATATCAGCGGGCTCGCTCCGCTCGCCTGCATTTTTCTTTTGAGCATGCTTCATTCCATCAGAAAGTCGAAGTACTGAGAAAACGCAGGAAAGCTGAGAAAAACGCTGATTTTGGGCGTATCTTTGATGAAATATTAGAGTCACCTCATCACAACATTTTTAGACCCTACCTAAACCTCTGTCTAAGATTTGGACATTTTCTGTCTATTACTTGATGAAAGAACTGAGAAAACTCAAAAAACGCTAATTTTGGGCGTATCTTTGGCGTTATTTCAAATTCCTTCTAACACAACATTATTACACCCTAGCTTAGCTTCTGTACTGAATTTGAACAATTCTGTTCATATTTTGTTCTCGATAAATTTGAGAAAAAGCAAAAAAAAACGCTGGAAAAACGCTAATTGGGCGTATCTTTGACATTATTGCAAATTCCTTCTAACACAACATTATTACACCCTAGCTGAGCTTCTGTAGCAAATTTGAACATTTTCTGTTCATTTGTTCTCGATAAAGCTGAGAAAGCGCTAAAACCCGCTGGAAAAATGCAGGTTTTGGGCGTATCATTGGAGATTTTTCCAAATCCGTTCTTAGTGCGCCTCTAAAGGGCCAACTTAACATACCTACCAAATTTGAAAGTTTTTGGTCCGGTAGATTTTTAGTTCTGCGAGTGAGTCAATCAGTCAATCAGTCAGTGAGTGAGTGCCATTTCGCTTTTATATATATAGATTTGAATTTGGAACACAAACGTCCTATACCATGGGATATCTTCTTATGCTATATTTCCTCTATGCTATAGATTTATCTATCTAATCAGATAATTTCCCTGATGTGTAGTACCTTCCATAAATTTCTGAGTGTTTCAAAAAGATATCACCTCTCATCTCTCATGACGTATTTGAAATAGCGTCCCAGTTTATAGTATATACAATTATTAATATCATGAGAGGGGATAATTTGATGGGAGAATTTCATAGAGTCATTCCCTTTACATCTCAAAAGGTGAGCTGCAAATTTCTGTTTATGACCTCTGAGGTTAAAACTGCAGGACCTTTGGAAGGAGTTGTAAAATTAGAATATAAAATATCACCACATATGTTCATTTCTGGGATATGAAATATCGTTATATGCACATTTTTTGTAGCTCTATCCTTGAGTTGATATATATATTACTACAGTTTCAAGTTGATATACATCTGAGACTGTAAACGTTGATAATTTTCTCGTTTGATCCACGGATAGGGAATAGTAAATACGTAACTTATGACTTTTCATACAAAATAAAGATGGTCCCTGTATATGATGATATCAATTTCATTGGAGAGTTTTCTCCCCTGCTCAAACTGAAGTATCAATTGATACGACTCTAATATTCTACTTTATCTATAATACAATGAAAATATAATAAAGGAAAAAATTGGCTTATACTTGTACGGGATAGGAAATTCACGTATGACGCATCATCACGTCTCAACCACTCAACTGATTAACTTGAAATTTCGCATAAGATTCTTTATTTGCCGAGGATGGTTATAGGCCTATTCAAGTTCTTCAAGATTTGAGTAGGTCAAGGTTTCAATTACATCCTAGCGGAGCACGGGTTACCAAACTAGTGCTCAATAATTTTTTGTCATATTCATTCAATCTCAGCTGTTTTCCATCCATAAAATCAAGCCGGTAAACAGCTGTTTGCAGAACAAATGAACATATGATTCTCAAACGGCATCAATGTCTCGGCATCAAAATTTCCCCAAAAAAAGGTACTAAGATTTTTATTTTCTTTCTATCTAAAAGTAGCCATATACAGAAAATAGATAATATGAATCTCATTACAGCATACTCTACTGAATTAAACCATATGTTTCTTTACAGTCGAGTGTTTCCTAGTTCCGAAATAGGAACAGAAAAACTGCTGCGAAAAACCACCTTCAGCGCTCCAGGTGGAAGTTTTGTCAACTTCCTGATTCGGAATTCGTAAACAAGGTTATGTTATAGAATGCATGTAGTAACTTCAGCACAAGCAGGTAATGTTCTCTATTTCTCAATTATTCTTCTTTGGATTATTATGACAAAAATAGTGTACATTACTTGGACGTGAATGTCTTTTGCAGTGCTCGAATGAAATTCTAGTCTCGGCTAACGCCTTGATTTTCGCCTGCAAAAGGCTCCTTCCCGTCCTTGTGACGTACGATACTATAGTATGCCTTGAGTATAATGAGTTGTTCATGAGTTATATCATAAAGGAAAGATAGTATAAGAAGATATAGGCTACCATGGTATAGGTCGTTTATGTTTCAAATTTCAAGCCGATTTTATGTCTACTCAATTCGATTACTGTCGGCTACTGTCTATTATCACTGTTTTGGTCGGGTGAAAGTGTATAAGAACGGCACAGTATGAGAGACTCCCAGCGTTCTCTCTCCCACGATAAACCTAGCTAACAGGTATTTGTCTATATCACAACTTTTGAAAATACATTCATTCATACTGTATGAGTCTATATGAATGTTATATCAGATTACAAATAAACAAACATGTATCTCTAAACTCTCTACATATTATATGTAGACTAGCTACACCTACCGAGAATACAAATCTGTCAGGGTTGCATTATTGACCGAAGCGAAGCTGAGGTCTTAGTTCGACTCGATCGACTTTTGTCTGTTTTTTGTTGTTTGTACCGCAGTTACAGTCGCAGTTATTGTCCGATTGGATGAAATTTGGTATACAAGTTCTTTGAAACAAGGCGCAGAACAGTACGTGTGTAACGATTTTTGATAAGACCTCCGGTTTTTATAAATTGTGCCGTTCTAAAATGTGCTGTATTGAATGAATGGTATCGTTGGAATGCTATCGATAGAGGACAAGAGTTGTCAGCGGTGAACCTTGAAACGTCTGAGCCGCTCCAAATCATACTGTATTCATTAATTGAAGAGACTTCCCACTTGATTGCACCATTTCTTCTTTCCTATTCAACACGATATTCCCTGTTCATAGATGAATAGTTCTAGACCTACCGAACCGGCCGGAGACATCACAGCTAGTTAGTTAGCTCTTGTTTTCGTTTTAGTATGAGATCGGAAACCGACTTGTGAGCACAAAACATTCTGCATAGGCATAACAAGCCGCCATAACATTGAATCCACCTTTCATGAAAAACATCATTAGCAACCTCTTGTCATTGTCACCAACAAACCCATCTTATTTAGAATCATTTTACGTCTTACTATCGTCTGTGAGACGATTCATCGTCTAAATTGCCTACTGCATATTTCATTTTTCTGTCAGTTGACCGATTTCTTATAATTAATTGTTAGAAAATTTGTAATATTGTAAATATGGGGACGATATGAAGGTACCTCCTTGAGAAACATTTATAAGTCAGTTGTCCCTGAAAACAATGTCTTTAGCACTTTCAATGTAGAAAATAATTGAATCTTCACAATATACTGTATTTTCTTAATGGCCCTTCTCATTAGTTTGAAAGTTGTAGGCTATTCATAAGCGAGGTCTACTGTTCGCAGAACTACTAGTATATTTAGCATGTTCAACAGCTTCAAAATGAATACAAAAAGATCTGTGCTTTCCTACATTTATATACATGTAGCCTAAAACCAGCAGCTTGCAAATAAACACGAATATTTCTGACGTTTATGTTTGTATATTCAGGCCATACTATTATTACAGCTCAAAAATGAATACAAATTACACCAAGCTATCCTACATAATATATATTCTCTAACAGCTTACAGAGAGATACGAATAATATCAGGCTCTTCTATATAGATAGACTAGCCGGCAGGCTCGCTTCGCTTGCCATATCCGTCTAGCCAGGGGGCTCCGCCCCCTGGATCCCCGACTGGATCGTCCGAGAATGAGATCAGCGGGCTCGCTTCGCTCGCCTGCATGTAGACCTCAGTGGAACCTCTGTATCGAATTCTGGACCCCCGACTGGATTGTCCAAAAATGAGATCAGCGGGCTCGCTTCGCTCGCCTGCATGTAGACCTCAGTGAAACCTCTGTATCGAATTCTGGACCCCCGACTGGATTGTCCAAAAATGAGATCAGCGGGCTCGCTTCGCTCGCCTTCATGTAGACCTCAGCGGGACCTCTGTACCGAATTTGAACGTATTATGTCAATTTGATCTCGAAAACCTCCTGTTACTATATCGACTCAACTCAACTTAATGCCAACCTGACAAAATTTTTAATTAAGTTACCAGAACAACTGTTTCGAAGAGGTACTCTCTCTAGATTATAGTTCTATATTAACATATTGTATGGACATTGTTCGGACGTTATATCAATATTGCTTTGTTGTCTGGCGTTGTGTGGTGGAGGGGGCAATTGAAGGGTAATGCGCATAGCATAATTAAGTTAGTTGCCGTTTGCGAGCCAATCGAACAGCTCACTTCTCGTAATGTCGATTTTTGCAAAGTGATCTATTGATTTATTGTGATTTATTACAAGTGTCGTCTCGTCTCGTATCGTGATCTGGACCCGGGATCCTAGAAGCAAGGAGGATTTGGACATGAGGTAGGCCTATGTTATTGTGCACTGAGCCATATTTATTGTTCAACTTGCTACCCGACGCCAGACAACCCCAAAAAGTTCTCGATGTAATTGATACAGTCCACAAACCAGAGTGCTGTTTGATCCAGCCTCTGTCGAATAAACAGACATTTCAATTATAATTTCAAGATATTGGAATAAGAAGAATATACATGCTAAAACATGAACTTTAAACCCTTAAAAACCACCCTTAGAGTTAAAATATCGCCAAAAGATTTCTTAGTGCGCCTCTAAAGGGCCAACTGAACATACCAACCAAATTTGAACGTTTTTGGTCCGGTAGATTTTTAGTTCTGTGAGTGAATGAGTGAGTCAGTCAGTCAGTCAGTGCCTTTTCGCTTTCATATATATATCGATATAGTCTATCAGTTTACATATGAATACAAAAATATCAGGCTATTCTATATGAATATAGCCTATCAGCTAAAGATACGAATGATGTATCAGGCATTAGGGCGGTGATTATTGTCTATACTATATCTATATGAATAGATATATAATATAAGCTTACAGATACTGTAGCTACGAATATCTCAGGCCTCAATATAAATATATTATGTCAGCTAAATATATAGCTTCTATATACATATATTAAGCTTCAGATACTGTAGCTACGAATATATCTGACCTCTTCAATACAGATATATCTGCCATTTACCAATAAATACAAATAATCGGGTTCTACTATACATATTGAGGCTATCTGCTATCAGTCAATGCCGGGAAAATGGCCCTCACTGAGAGGAAAACTGGAAAACTGCACCGCCGGGACCAACAATCAAATGGCTTTTCCGCTTTTCTCTTCTGTTTTCCCTCGTCAAGATATTAATCTCTGAGCCTCTCACCCCTTCAACACTCCCACTTGTTTGCTGTACCCCTCTACTCACACTCACACACTCTCTCTCAATCTATCTTTTTATTTTCCTCTCTTCCTCTCTTACTCCTACTCATTATCTCTCGCACTCGCTCCCTCACTCTCGCTCACACTCTCTCTCTCTACGATGGTTTTATTGCGTCGAGCCAGTTTTAAAAGCTATTCATTTTCGAATCGTGTTTCTCCCACCAACTCTTTTCATTTCTAATTTTTCTGATGTTTCGTTTCACAATCTTCTTCTTCTTCTTCTTCTTCTTCTTTTTCTCCTTCTCCAATCTTCTTCTTCTTCTTCTTTTTTCTTTTTCCTCTTCTTCTTCTTCTTCTTATTCTCTTCGTTTTTCTTCTGTTCTCTTTCTTTTTCTTTCTTCTTCTTACTTCTTTCTTCTTCTTCTTCTTCTTCTTCTTCTTCCTTCTTCTTCTTCTTCTTCTTCCTCTTCTCTTCTCTCGTCTTCTTCTTCTACCTTACTTCTTCTCTCCTTCTCTCTTTTCTATTCTCTTCTTCTCTTACTTCTTCTTTTTCTTCTTCTTTCTCTGTGTTTTCTCATTATCCTGGGTATTTCTTTTGTCTCCCTTCTGCACACTTGTCTGCTCTTCTTCATATTTTTCCCTCATTTCCCGTCTCTCCCGTTTTTGACAATCTTCACCTCCTTCATCACCTTTTTCTTTTCCTACTCCTCTTCCTACTCTTACTCTTTCTCCTTCTCTCACTGCTCCTCCTCCTCCTTCATCACCTCCTCCTACACCTTCTCTCACTGCTCCTCCTCCTCCTTCATCACCACCTCCTACACCTTCTCTCACTGCTCCTTCTCCTCCTTCATCACCTCCTCCTCTTCCTCATCCTCCTCCTACTCCTTCTCCTTCTCTCACTGCTTCTCCTCCTCCTCCTTCTTCTCCTCCTCCTCCTACTCCTTCTCTCACTGCTTCTCCTCCTCCTCCTTCTTCTTCTCCTCCTCCTCCTCCTCCTTCATCACCACCTACTTTTTCCTTCTCCTCCATCTTCCTACATCACAATGTCCTAACAAAACAGTCCATGGGATTTTATTCCCAAAATCGCCCATTGTGTTTCTCTCTGCTTTTTTCTCTCCCATTTATTTGTCTTTTTAATAGTCGTTTTTCCCCTTTTTTCCAGTGGAGGGATTTGCTACCGTCGATTATCAGTAAACACTTAAATTGTGTGATTAGTCAGTGTTCTTTTTCCCTTGTCCCTATTTCGATTTGTATCCTGTTTTTTTGTTTGTTTGTGATGCAGTTGTATGTGTCTGTCTGACTAAGTGTGTAGTTTTTGTTGTCCCAAAACGCTTTCTCAATTCGTATTGATTCCTATAGAATTAACCATAGTATCTGTTGGATGATTTCTACGTATATTTTTCATATTCAAAGGTGATCTAACAGAATGAGTGCCGGTTGCACAAAAGCTGGTTAAATTCCGATCGAGATTAATTTTACGAGAACAGAGAAGGAGGGAAGCCTTGTTCTCGAAAAAGCATTCTCTGATTGGGTCTCATGAAATTAATCACGATTAAAATTCAACCGTGATTAATTCCACGAAAACCAATCACAGAAGCCTTCTTCTCGAAAAAGCCTTCTCTGATTGGTTCTCGTGGAATTAATCACGATATAAAATTAACCGGTTTTTGTGCAACAGGCACTGGATTCATTGTATTCATATGTATAATCACATTGCGATTGAGCAGCAGTGTCGAATTCAATATCGAAAAACTTTTGGCAAACTAAGAAACTTAGTCTTGAGAACTTAGAGAGCCGGTTTCCGAGCTCGGAATTTAGCTAAGTTCTAGACTTTAAACAGCTGGAGTCAGAAAATTAGCTTTCCAAAACTGGGCGTATTCGCAGTTTCTACTTTCCTTGCCCTATCACCATAGGTAAGGAAAGTATTGCTTTCCGAAAAAAATTAAGGTACCCCAATTTCTCAATTTCTATACGTTTCAAGGTCCCCTGAGTCCAAAAAAGTGGTTTTTGGGTATTGGTCTGTATGTGTGTGTGGTGTGTGTGTGTGTGTTGTGTGTGTGTGTGGGTGTGTGGTGTGGTGTATGAGTGTATTGCGTCTGTGGTACACGATATCTCATCTCCAATTAACGGAATGACTTGAAATTGGAACTTAAGGTCCTTATACTATAAGGATCCGACACGAACAATTTCGATCAAATGCAATTCAAGATGGCGGCTAAAATGGCGAAAATGTTGTCAAAAACAGGGTTTTTCGTGATTTTCTCGGAAACGGCTCCAACGATTTTGATCAAATTCATACCTAAAATAGTCATCGATAAGCTCTATCAACTGCTACAAGTCCCATATCTGTAAAAATTTCGGGAGCACTGCACCATCTATGCAAAGTTTGATTTTAGTTTTTCAATTATCATGCTTCAGATACAATTTGAACAAAAAAAATTCAATTGGAAAAGATTGAGCATGAAAGTCTCTACAATTAATGTTCAGTAACATTTTCACCTAAAATTGAAAATAAGCTTTAAATTCGAGAAAATGTGATATTCAATTGCAAATTATTGTTGATTCTATTAAAATTCACTATGAAGAGATAGCAGACCTCATGTGTGTCTCCAGCGTTATTGCCCTGTCACCAGCTGGCTCAAATCTTTGAATAGTAGACTTGAGATGCGCGGGAACACTAGCGTCAGGTGATCAATTTTCATAACGGCAAGGAAAATTGTGTGAGTGCACCACACCAGATTTTTATAGCAGTAGTCGCAGTTTTTATTTTCTCATTTCTATAATTGGAAACGTTTTTCCTTGACGAAATTAAACATTACCAAATAATTCAAAATAGATGAAACTTTACACTATTTTCTCTTTATTTTATTTTGTGTTTAATTTTCTAGTTACTTGAAATTTAATTCAAACTTGACTTTGACAATGACTGCGACTACGCCCCGTTTCGGAAAACCAGTTTTCTTTCTCCAGCTGTTTAAAGTCTAGAACTTAGACAAATCCCGAGCTCGGAAAAAGCACCTTAAGGTGCGTACAGACTTTCGCTCTGCTCCGCAACCGAACGTCACTCCAGCAGAGCGATTGATGATCGACCGGCGAGCAACAGTGGTTCGACCGGGGAACGCGAGAAGATCTAACATCTTCCGTAACGTTCATGATGGGTGCGTAGGCGGAGCGACTGTGGTTCAATGGTGGTACGAGGGCGGTACGAGGGAGGAGCGTGCTCGGTGCGGGTTGGAAGCGCGAATATGTGTACGCAGCTTAAGACGGGATGCACACCGGAGAAACGCGTTTCGTGAAAAAAGTTTCAGGAAACGTGAAACGAAAGTTGCTCGCAATCGACTGATAAGATTAAGCAGGGAACGTTCCTTTTGTACGCATGCGCGAGTGAAACGGATTGCATGAAACAAGTTTCATGAAAGAGGGCTTCACGAAATGCGTTTCTTCGGTGTGCATCCCGCCTTAGAGTCAACAGAGTCTTAGGCCCGCTTGCACAAAAGACGGTTAAATTTTAACCATGATTAATTTCATGAGACTTAATTGAAAAAAGCCGTTTTGATAAGACGGCTTCTCTGATTGGTTCTCGTGGAATTAATCACGGTTTAAATTTAACCGGCTTTTGTGCAACCGGTCTTAAAAACTAAGAGTTAGAGTCATTCTTGCTCTAGGGTGTGTACACAACAGACAGCCGTTAGCAATCAGAGCGGTCTTAGGAGAATATAGATAAGTATCACCATAGAGAAACAATAGCATAAGTAGATATCCCATGGTATAGGGCGTTTATGTCGCAACTTTTACTGTTATCTCAAACCGATAGCTCATGTATTTCTTTCCCGTGAAGCTTTATGACGCTGGTAGTCTCTCACATTGTGCAGTTCATACACTCTTACCCGGTCAAAACAGTAAATATCGACAATAATCGACAGTAATCGGCTTGAGATAACAGTAAAAGCTGCGACATAATCGCCCTATACCATGGGAAATCTACTTACGCTATTGTTTCTCTATGGTATCACTTTTTGTTATTGAATAGAACAACTATGGTGAGGTCTACGTTATAATGACAGTGTTTGATTAGCAACGGTACTGCTATCCTTGTCTATCATTCAACAAAGCGAATAGCGCTATCTCTTTCCCTCTTTGCTCTGTTGCCAGATCGTCTTTTAACAATGTAGAATTGATAATTAATTAACAAAATATCCCATCTTAATCATGAAAATTCATTCAGAAATTATTGAAAAATATAATCTCTTGCTTAATAAAATATGATTGATTATATTAGACGAGAATAACATTATATTACATCAATAAACCTGTATCAGCACCGTCTATAGAAGGCATGACAAAGACAGAGGATCGG
>NW_024093999.1:0-14267 GCF_014356525.2 Nilaparvata lugens | reverse complement strand
GACCTGACGTACCTAATGGACTGTTGACTTTGAATGAGCCGGTATAAATGTGTAAGAGAAAACTACACTATTAAAGTTGTGAAAGTGAGTTTTCTCTGTGCTCGGTTGATGTTCCTCTTTGTTTGTTCCTTGATTCATAGAGGGTTGATGTTCATCTTTGTTTGTTCCTTCAATTCATAGAGAATACTTGAAAATTAGGGAGAACATTTCTTTGAACATTTTTAATTGAACTGAATTTTGGACAACAAACAAGATATAATTTGCTGGAATATAATTTCCCCACATAAATTCTTTAGAGAACTTCTACATTACAAGAAAATAACAGAATAACTCCGTGGCTTGGTGCAAGAACTACCTATGTCAAAATATCAACTTTCTCACAAATCAGCTTGAAAGTTCAACTTGTATTTTCGAACTACGGCATTTCGATACGAAAATGCGAGTGCTAGAAGTGCAAAGTCGACATTGGTAGTTCTGGCACAGAGTATGAATGACAATCTAAAAACATATGTCTTCATTGGTAGTTTTTACTCTCTGGAGTGGAATTACTGAATACTAAAACTAACTATACTACTCATGACATTGGTAGTATAAATTGTATAACTTTTTATTGCTTTGAGATGGGACATTGGCACTGCTGGAACTGAAAATAATCGATATTAGTGTATTAAACTCATTTTTGAAAAAATTGACATTGGTAGTTTTTCCGCCAAGCCACAGAACTATTTACAGAATAACTTTATCTTCAAATGAAGCGCTCAGATTTCATGAATTGAGCTTTCAAGTTTTCCACATTGGAAGTAATTGATATTATTTACTTTATTATATTATACTATGATTATCTTAATTATATGATCATAGACTGTAATTGATATTAATCTAGAAATAAACATTATATTCATGTATAAGCTTGTAATATCAATACTTGGCAGGTCCACAAACAAGATATAATTTGCTGGAATTAATTTCCCTTCATAAATTCTCTAGAGAAACCTCTACTTCGAGAAAATAACAGAATAACTTTATCTTCAAATGAAGCGCTCAGATTTCGTGAATTGAGCTTTCAATGTGTATTTTTTACATAGAAGAAGAATATACTGTGATTGATATTAATCGATATTAATCTAGGAATGACCATCTATTATTATGGAGTAGCTAGTAAAAGCCAAAGTTAGTAGACAGACGTCTACAAACGTTGAGTAAAAGCAATACTTGAAAAGTTCTACTATTAATAATATGAATGTAACTCAGATTATGATGTATTGTGAATGGATGAATGAAAAATGATTTATTCTAAAATAGCAACATGTTACAAACATTTGAAATGTTAAATTTACAATAATTTAGAAGAAAAGTACTCCTCACCTAGATTAAGTCTGGTTCTCATTCATGACTTCTGGCTCCAATAAATGAATAAATACTATTAAACTTTTTGTGTACGTGATGGCAGTGAGTTATCCATGGATCGTTTTACACGCAATCATTTCCACTCATTGCAACTGATAGATCATTTCACTCATTCTGATTTTCATTCAAATTCAAGTTTGTTTTTCCAAATTCCATTTTCAGCTTATCACTCCATCGATCTCAGCTCTTATTAACAGTTACTCGTAATCTCTTTGTCATTTTTGGTGATGAATCATAACACTCATTTACATTTGATTAGTGTTATTATTGAATTCCAATATTATATCATCACTTCGTTGATCTTAGAATTAATTTTCTGGCTAGAATAACGCATTTTACTTACCTGGAGTTTTGATGGGCTGCCGTGACATTTTTTCCGGGTCTCTTAAACCAATTTATGGTAAATTAAAGAATACTAGAGAATTTAGTTCAACTAAAACCTTAATTTGTCAAATTAAAATTACTCGGGAAGTTCTTGTAAATTCTTGATAACAGAGAAGTTCACAACAATCTCTAATGAAAAATTCCCATATGAAATTCCAATATAAATAGACTCTGTGTCTTTTCTGTAAAGGGCTACTTGTAATATAAATGGAAATACAAATGAAAATATCAGTACCCTTTTTTTGATAGGATAATTCAAAAAATCTGGTGTGGCGCACTCACACAACTTTCCTTGCCGTTATGAAAATTCATAACCTGACGCTAGTGTTCCCGCGCATCTAAAGTCTACTATTCAAGATTTGAGCCAACTGGTGACAGGGCAATAACGCTGGAGACACACATGAGGTTGCTATCTCTTCATAGTGAATGATTTATATAATCAACAATAATTTGCAATTTAATAATCACATTTTCTCGAATTAAAGCTTATTTTCATTTTAGGTGAAAATGTTACTGAACATTAATTGTAGAGATTTTCATGCTCAATCTACCACTTGATTTTTTTCGTTTCAATTGATCTGAAGCTGATAATGGGAATCTATCTGCATTGATGGGGTGAAGCTCCTGAAATTTTACAGATATGGGACTTGTGGCAGTTGATAGAGCTTATCGATGACTATTTAGGTATGAATTTGATCAAATCGTTGGAGCCGTTTCCGAGAGAAAATCACGAAAACCCCTGTTTTTGACAACATTTTCGTCATTTTAGCCGCCATCTTGAATTGCATTTGATCGAAATTGTTCGTCTCGGATCTTATAGTGAAAGGACCTTAAGTTCCAAATTTCAAGTCATTCGGTTAATTGGGAGATGAGATATCGTGTACACAGACGCAATACAACTCATACACACACACACAACACACACCACACACACACACACCACACACACACAACACACACACACACACACACACACACACACACACCACACACACACACACACACCACACCACACACACACACACACACACACACCACACACACACACACCACACACACACACACACACAACACACACACACACACACACACACCACACACCACACACACACACACACACACAACACACACACACACACCACACACACACACACACACACATACAGACCAATACCCAAAAAAATCTTTTTGGACTCAGGGGACCTTGAAACGTATAGAAATTTGGAAATTGGGGTACCTTAATTTTTTTCGGAAAGTAATACTTTCCTTACCTATGGTAATAGGGCAAGGAAAGTAAAAAAGTAGCTACTGAACATCCCTGAAGCTCACATGGATCAAGAAATTGATATAATAAAATCTGCCCTGTGAGTTCCAGCTTATAATATCAATATGTTAAGTGGAAAGGTCAAGCTGATAGCATTAGGCCAAAATCAATGCATGAGCGTAAATATAAACTGTAACACAATTCGCTTACTTCCAAACCCTCTGGGATTAAGACTGAATAGGTGTATTGAATGCATCGACAAATTCCCTAAATCATCTCATCACCTTCCAATTGAACATAAAATTCATCATTGATTTATATGTCTATACCTCACCCTAACGTTGTCTCCCAATACTTTTATCTTTCACATTCACTCTCTACCTCCTATCGCTCTCTGTCTCACTCTCTCAAGGGTTGTGTGGCAGAGAGGACCAGGAGTCCTAATTCCGCCCTAATAAAGGCATATAATCAATCATCAATCTCTGTCTAACGCTCTGTTTTCTCTCTCATCTAATTTCTCTCACTCGCTATAGTTATCTAACTTTCGCTTACTTTCTTTTTCGCACTTTCCCTCTCTATCACTTTCTCTTACTTTCATTTTTCCACTCTCACCCTCTAACACTTTCTCTTGCACTTCCTCGCTCTCTCTTTATTCTCTCTCGCTCTCTCAACAGATTTTCTCTCTCAAACACACATACTTTCTCTCTCTCTCTCTCTCTTTTTCAAACACACACACTCCAACTCTTTATCACTCGCACTCACTATCTCTCTTTCTCTCACTCACTCTTTCTCTCTCTTGCTTTCTCCTCCGCCTTCCTCTCTTTCTCACTCTCTCTTCCTTTCTTTTTGCAATTCTCTCTCTATCTTTTTGTCTCGGTTCTCTCTCTCTCTCTCACTGTCTCTCTTTTTCACTCTCAGATGAAAAGAGTGAATCAGACCTCAGTTCTCTCAGATGAAGAGAGTGAATCAGACTTCAGTGCTCTCAGATAAAGGCATTTAATCAATTAATCTCTTACTCTCTCTCTTTCTTCCATTTTTCTCTTTCTCTCATTCTCTCTCTCTCCATCTTAGAGAAAGTTTAGGGTTGTGTGTACAGAGGACCAGGAGTGCTAACTCCGCCCTAATAAAGCCATATAATCAACCAATCAATCCATCTCTCTCTCTCTCTCCCACTCTCTCTCTCCCACTCTCTCTCTCTCACACACACACACTCTCTCTCTCATAATTCTTTCTCTCATTCATCCCATATTCTAAGATTCAAATCAGCTAGTTTTTAACTTATTAAGTGAAGTTCCTTTTTTGAGCATTACTTCGAGTTATAATTCCCAACAGCTCGAATCGGTCGTGTGTTAATGGGAAGGATATTTTATATCCTTCTAAGAGAATCGACAATTATTGTTGAAACACCGCCGATTTATGAAGTTACATCACATAAACATTTTTATACATTATTATATCATTTAATACATTTTATATATCGTTATTCTAGTTGCTTCCTATATTTATTAGTCTCATTGATTAATTTATTATTTATGCTTTGTGAAATCGTTGAAATTAGCATATCGTCATTTAATGTAAATGAGTGTATAAGCCAGTAAATATTGTAACATAATATAAATAAAGAAATCTAATCTAATCTAATCTCTGCTTTCTCTCTCTCTCTTTCTTTCTTCTCTTCCTCTCTCTCCGTCAATCACAATCTCTCTCTTTCTTTCTTCCTCTTCCTCTATCTCCCACTATCTCTCTCTCTCTTCCTCACTCCCTTAATCTCTCTTTCTCTCTACCTGTTACCTTTTGCTACGTGGCCATAATTTAGTCAATGTAGCGCATCGCCGGCTGAGTGTATTTGTGTGTATTGGCCTGAATAGAGCTGGTAATTACAGGCCGGTCCGGCTCCGACCGCATCCAATGAATAACCTCGTTAAATGAGATTAATTATTGTGGAGGTGCCTATTTAGAACACGGACATCGCATCAGATGTGATGACGTGGTGGGTAAGTTGGTCCAGGAAACTTGTTTCCAAAATGCTGACAGACCACTGGGAAAGACTCCAATTAGCAATCAATTTACCGCCATTTTTAATGGGAAACCGTCAACATCTGCTTGATTCATAATCAGTGCTGCATCCAAAAACAAATGCGCTCCATATTTATTTTATAAGCTTGATTCCATTCATTGATATCAGAGTAACTCTACTAGTAGTTCTGTGAACAGTAGATTTCGCACTCAGTGAGTTACATTGACCTGTTATGTTTTCTCAAAAATTAAAAAATAATTTATCAATTAAAAATGTCTGGAAAAAATCCTAAAAAAATCTGGTGTGGTACACTCACACAACTTTCCTTGCTCATATTCGAAACTACGATCAGACTTTTGTATATGGGTATATATAATTGTTTTCAGAGTACTTTTCCTTTGTGTAAATTGTGAAATTCAATGATTTTTTTAGTCGTCATTTTTTTAAAGTCGTCAAACACAGCTGTTCTACAGATGAAATATCTCGACTATGTGTTCTTTTATGAACTGCTCTACCTACCTACCTCATGCACGAGAAGGAGGTTACAAAGTCCATTTCTCAAGGATGGGGTGGACCCCCCATTAGTTTCCCAGAAAGGAGACTCATGCCAGTGATAGAGCTGATAAATAACTATACAGAGTATGAATTTGAAAAAAATCGGTCAAGTTATTTTGAAAAAATCGTGAAAAAACATGGTTTTTTAGTAATTATCGCCATTTTTCTCAAGAATATTACGGAGCTCCTGCAATTTTCAAGGAAAAAACTCATGTCATTTGATAGGCTTATGAATAGCTACCCATGGCTTGAATTTGAAGAAAATCGTTAGAGCCGTTTTCGAGAAAACCGTGAAAAACTGGTTTTGGTCATATCCGCCATTTTTCTCAAAGATATTACGGAGCTCATGAAATTTTCCCAGAAATGAGACTCATGCCAGTTGATAGTGCTTATGAATATATCTATCCATGGTATGAATTTGAAGTAAATCGTTAGAGCAGTTTCGAGAAACGGTGAAAACATGGATTTTTAGTCATTATCCGCCATTTTTCTCAAGAATATTACGGAGCTCCTGAAATTTTCCCAGAAATGAAACTTATGCCAGTTGATAGGGCTTAAAATAGCTCTCCATGGTATAAATTTGAAGAAAATCGTTGGAGCCGTTTTCGAGAAAACCGTGAAAAACATGGTTTTTTAGTCATTTTCCGCCATTTTTCTCAAGAATATTACGGAGCTCCTGAATTTTCCCAGAAATGAGACTTATGCTAGTTGACAGGGCTTATAAATAGCTATCGATGATATAAATTGAAGAAAATCGTTTGAGCCATTTTCGAGAAAAACGTGAAAAAAAATGGTTTTTTAGTAATTATCTGCCATTTTTTCCGCCATTGAATTGAATTTTATTGAATTTCTTATTGCCGGGTCCTCATGGTATAGGGACCTTAAGTTAAAATTTCAAGTCGATCGGTTAATGATCACACAACACATACACACATACACACACACAGACCAATACCCAAAAATCATGTTTTTGGACTCAGGGGACCTTGAAACGTATAGAAAACTCGAAATTGGGGACCTTAATTTTTTGGAAAGCAATACTTTCCTACCTATGGTAGTAGGGCAAGGAAAGTAAAAAAACTAGAGCTCTCTGTCCTATATCGTACTGTACCGTGCGTATCGTCCCGAAATGTGAGTGTGAACACTGTTTCAGGGTCTAGCTGCAACTGTTTATTAACGTTAATGGGAAGATACATTTCCAAGATGTCATGGTTTTGAACGGGTAGTATTATAGTCACTAGACCAGCTGTTTTGTGTGAAGAATTCTATAGTCTGATTTTACTCTGATATTGGCGTATGAAGGAGGCTCTTTTTCTTTTATATTATCCTTGAAATTTAAAATTTCCAAAAACCTTGTATATACGTCGACGCGCAAGTTAAAAAGGAACATACCTGTCAAATTTCATGGGATCTATACCACGTTCGCCGTAATTACGAAAAACATAAACATTTGAACATTCAATCATTCAAACATTAAGAGAAATGCCAAACCGTCGACTTGAATTTCAGACCTCACTTCGCTCGGTCAATTACTATATTTATGTATCTATGATAAGAGGTGTTGGAACTCTTAAACAGATTCAATTACTTCCAGTTCAGGTGCAGTCAGAGTTGAAGTTCTATGGCAAATGCTGTCATTATGCAGCTTGTTCATGATTTGCATACTCGTTCAGACATATATGTATGTTGAGTATATGGGACAAGGCATATAGGCATGTAGATAAGTATATGGACTAGATCTATAATAGGCATGTAGATGAGTATATGCACTAGGTATATAGGCATGTAGATAGGTTATTGGACAGGCATGTAGGTGTGTAACCGCTCTTTACCATAGCATGTTTGTTGCTGGTTTTTCTAGTGCGGTAAAAAGTGGTATCATATTAGCATGAGTAGAATGAGGGTGAGGGACATTAGTATGAGTGGGAGAGGAGATAGTGAGGTGATAGATGGAAGGAAGGAGACGAGAGAGAGGGAGAATCTGAGAGGAGAGATAATGATGAGTGTGTGAAATGTTGAATTGTAAATACAAAATAGAATTGTGGGAGAGAGTTTGGAGGGGAAATCATTATGAGAGGGTGGAATGTTGAAGAGAAATGGAATTTGGGAGAGAGAGTTTGAGAGGGGAGATAACGATGAGGAGGTGAGATGTGAAGAGAAATGGAATTTGGAAGAGAGAGAGTTTGAGAGGGGAAATCATTATGAGGAGGTGGAATGTAGAGAGAAATGGAATTCGGGAGAGAGAGTTTGACTGGCGTTTCGTGTCCCGCACTAATCGTTTCGCAGCGAAAAGTACACCCGGACAAACACACCAGCTCAGCAAAAAAGAATGGCATGACATGTGGCATATGCGGCGATTTGACAACTAATCTTCAGCTATCCACACACGAGCGTTATCAGAACATGACGGTCGATCTGTCTTTCTCTAATGTTACCTGTAATTTTTAATCGGATTTGTGTTACTGTTATGCTACTAGATTGATTGGGTGATAACAAAAAACATATTTTCGAAAATTACATTTCTTAGCAGGTTGGTTTGAATCAAAAAACTTAAAGCCAGTCTTGAAATACGAGAATATTTGGTAATAGTAGTGAACGTAGTGTCATAAGGTTTAAAATGTTGTGCGAGTTGCATATCTAGCCTCTGCAAGTGTACACTTGCAGGGGACAGATATGCAACCCGCTTAACAATTCACAACCTGTGAAAGAATTTAGTTGACGAGCGAAGTGAAGGTCTAAGATTCAAGTCGACGGTTTGGGCATTTCTCTTAATGTTTGAATGTTTAAATGTTAAATGTTGCGAATTTACGGCGAAAAGCGGTAATAGATTTTCATGAAATTTGCAGGTATGTTCCTTTCTAATTTGCGCGTCGACGTATATACAAGGTTTTTGGAAAGTTTTTATTTCAAGGATAATATAAAAGGGAGAAGGAGCCCTTCATACGCCAATATAGAGGGAAATCGAATAAGATATTCATCATAAATCACCTGACAAGTGATTACACATATTGTGTGGAGAAGCAGCTATACTGTATTACCATAAGGTCTATAGTTTCAATCAGGTAGGTTGTGGATGAGAATACTGCGTGAGGTCTACTGTTCAAAGAACTAATAGTTTCAACTGGGAGCGTTTACCATTAATTTATTTTCGATTAAGTTGGAAAATTTATTTGGATTCTTATTACATATTGAACATTCACGTTTAATGCTCCAGATTAAATATAGAGTTCCAGATTTGCCCATATTTGAATTATAACAAAAAATAGTGGTTATAATTATCCATTCTTCCATTAATACGTTCTTGAAATAATGTAACAGTGTAAGATCCTGTACAATAGTATTATTATTATTATTATTTATTATTATTAGATTATTATTCTATATTATTATTATTATTATTATTATTAGTATATTTTGTATAGGCCAACTGAGTACCACAGTTATTCAGCATTAACTATTATCCGAAACGCATCATGATTATTATTTATGTTGATTCCCGCTTTGTCTCCAATACTCTTTCATCCTCGCACTCTGCGCGATTCGTCTTTCTAACGACCACGTTTCAATTCTGAGTTCGTCTGGGAAAACATTAGCTTTATTCATTCCGTAGCCTTGCTCTGAATTAGTAAGTCTGACTCTGTTATATCAATTTTTGCATATCCTTCTTAGGCCTCTAAACCAGTTCAAACTTGGATCTCTCACTATTTATTGAATATTTATTTGTTGGTCTTCCGGGATCCATTCCAAACAAATGAGCGTAGAACGCCAATCTCTCTTTCGATCACTTCCGAAATCTTCTCAACATTCCTATAGATTTCCTCGTTGCTGAAGTGAAAATATATTCTCGTTGTGTTTACCAGAAATCTTCTCACATCTTCTTCCTTCTACTCCCAATTTCACTGTCGCCCTTTCACAATATTATATATATCCTGTACAATGAGCTGTATTGTCCAAATATATCTGTCGAGAAACTATTTTGAACAGTAAACATAGTATGAAAATGAATGTATCGAATCCAACTTTCCCAAGTCAAACATATGTTTGTTTGCTGGTTTTTCTAGTGCGGTAAAAAGTGGTATCATATTAGCATGAGTAGAATGAGTGAGGGACATTAGTATGAGTGAGAAGGGAGATAGTGAGGTGATAGGGGTAAGGAAGGAGACAGAGAGAGAAAGGAATACAAACTGGAATAAACAAGAGATGTTGAATCTATCTACAGATTACCAATTCAATGAAAAAACCAGAAAACACGATATAATCATCACAATGAAAAATAAGAAGGAACGAGACACCATTCTACTACAAAAAAGAAAGATCCAACTCACAAATAAGGACATCCTGCAGATCGACAATGAAGAGAAAATTTACCTGGCAGAAAATCAATCCAAAGAATTCAAGAAACTATTCTGGGAAATCAAACAAGAAGCTACTCAACGTGGATTTCAATTCATATGGAGCAGAGAAGGAAAAATATTCATCAAACGATCAACAGACGAAAAGAAAATAAGAGTGCAATCGAAGGAGGATATTATAGGACAATCAGTGAACAAAAAAGTGATAAACCACATAACAGAAGAACAATAAATGACTCTTTATTTTATATTAAAATGGAAAACATGGACAATACTTACCAAGAACTTTTAAGGTTGAGGGATATAGGTGTGTTATAATTATGTTTAATCTTTGATTTGATATTGACATTGAATTGCATGTGTAATGGTGTGCAACATAATAGAACATATTCAAAACAAGGACCTAAATTATAATTTATTACTAAATTGAAGAAGCATAAACCTAAAAAATATTCACATTTTGCTGATATCAATAACACAGTATCCAATATAACCATTAAAAATTGAAATGATAACTCATAAATTCCACATAGTTATAATCACCAAGCTGTTTCGAACTCCAACAAACAAATAATGAGTGATCAAAAGCAATAAAATGAGAAGTAAATAAGAAGCACACCATTCCACAAGCAATAATATTCCATCTGGTTATGATCTCAACTTAATACTAGGCCTACTTCAGTTGAACTGACAGAAACATTCAATAAATTGAACAGAAGGTCCATAGAGATAAGCACTATCTATCAATATCATAACAGATAACGCAGACTTAATAAATCACAACAAAATGGAAAGACGGTATCACACCTTTATTTTTCACTTGTTAGTCTATTGAAATCAAAAATTGGAAAAATAAATAGAATGACATACTTCTTAACCTGAAATTCACGAATAATTTTATTATAAATTTAAAAATATTAGATTGAAAATATTTTATTCACATCGACACACACAAAAGCCCATAATCAAAACTAATTTCTTCAAACCAAAATTCAGATTAGATTATAACATAAACCTGCATACATCATACATCCTCTTACAACCCACATTGACTAGAATATTCAAAGCTTGTTCAGCTCATCAATAAGATGGAACAGTTTGATATCGAACAAATACACACAAAACCTACGATTCTATTCAAGACTTCAAAAACTCAATACCCGATACAAAATCATTTGAATGTATTATGCTGAATATTAGAAGTATTAAGAAGCACTGGAATACTCTAATGGCAACCTTGAGCGGAGTATTGGATAGAATAAAAATACTTGTCCTAATTGAAACAAACACAAAAGAAGATGAGATAGAGTCCTTTAATATCCCAGATTTTGACTATCTCAATTATAGTAGAGAGACGAGAGCGGGTGGTGGTATATTAGTCTATTACAGAAAAGAGTTGAGCATCAATTCCATACCTCATAGCTTTACAGTTAGTGAGTCCATATTATTTGAAATGACAATGAATGAAAAACAATATTTGATTGCCGTATTCTATAGACCACCATCTAATAGTGTATCCCAGTTTAACACAGAAATAGAAGAATGGCTAAACAATCAACATATTAAAGATAAAAAAAATCTTGTTATCCTGGGAGATATGAATATGATATACAGGAGCAAAATATCACTGTACAAGCACAAAACTATCTAAGCATACTGTATACAGCAGGAATACAAACTGGAATAAACGATCCAACCAGAGAAGAACTATATGGTGATCACATAACATCAACATGCATAGATCATATCAATACAAGAATGAGCCCAACTGAAATAGAAACTATAGTCATTAAATCAAAGATAGCAGATCACTACATGGTCGGATTTAACATTCAAAATAATAAAGAAGAGGCAAGAATAGATGAGAAAAAAATAATTTCTGACCGAATAGTAGGAAGTATGATACATAATACAAACTGGAACGACCACTTAACATCAAACAACCCAACAAAAATATATGAGTCTATAGTCAACAAATTCAATAATATTTATGAAAAAGCAACAATAACAGTCAACAGAAAAAGTAATAAACACAAACAACCATGGATTACAGAGATAATAAAAAACCATATCAACTTGAAAGACAAATTATGGAGCAAATTGAAAAGACACCTAATAATAATGATCTGAAAGACGAATACAGAAGACATAGAAATAAGCTAACCGATATGATAAGGAAAGAGAAAAGAAAATATTATTACAATAAAATAAACAACTACATAGGAGATGCTAAAAAGACATGGAATACTGTTAATGAAATTCTAAATGTAAAGCAAAAATCAATACAGTCAACAATAGTCGGGAACTTAAAAGTCAGAGAAGGAGAAGAACTTGAAAAATTATGTGAAGACTTTAATGAACACTTCAAAAATAAAATAGAAGAAATGAATAAAAACATAAACAGATATCCTTGATGTATCAATTCACTGATGAAAACCATACAACTGAACCCTACACAGCATAGTCAAAACAATAAACATGGATAAATTACAAAGAATAGTAAAAAAACTGAATACAACAGCATCACCGGCATAGACAATATAAACCAAAAACATATAAAAGATCACTTTGAAAACTTGAAAGAATCCTATTACACTTATCAACACCATAATAAAAACAGGAAAAATTCCATCAAAAATGAAGACAACGATCCTCAAACCTATCTATAAAAATGGACAGAAAAAAGATATAAAAACTATAGACCCATAGGTGCGATCTCCATTATAATGAAAATACTGGAGTTTATTATGCACGAAGACCTACTCAACTATTCAACACAAAACAATCTGCTGAATGAAAATCAATATGGTTTGTACCCGGCAAATCTACAACACAACTGCTAGAAAAAGTATCATACAAATAATAAGAATATAGATAAAAGAGTAACAACCCTTGCAGTACTACTGGATCTGAGCAAGGCATTGATACTATCCAGCATGAAATACTGATAGAGAAGTTGAGCAAGATGGAGTATTGGGAATGGATCTAGAGTTATTGAAGAATTATTTCAGTGACAGAGAAACAATGGTGAAAATTGAAACAATATTAGTAAACCAAAATCTCAAACATTTGGAGTCATTCAGGGTTCCCCTCTATCACCACTACTCTTCAACTTATATATAAGTGATCTTAAAAACTGCAACTTCAGGGAGAAGTATACAACTATGCGGATGATACCATTATGCTATTTGCAAGTAAAAGTTTAACAACTGCAGCTGAAAATTTACAAAAAGATTTGAACACAATAACAAAATACTTCCATAACAACTATATACATATAAACAGTACAAAGACAAAAACAATAGTATTAAAAAACCCAAAAATGAGTATAAACATCCTTGACCCAAACAATAGAGTTAAAAGTCATAGCTATAAATGCTTCACCACTTTCAATCCATGCAACTGTAAGAAAATTAAACACTCAGATACAGTAAAATATCTTGGACTGAATTTTGACTCAAACATGAAGTGGCACACCCATTCCCAGATACTAGCAAAAAAACTGAGGTACATAGCACATAGGTGTTACCAAATGAGAGAATTACTGCCTCTGAAAGCAAAACGAACAGTCTACTTCAGCTTGGTTGAATCTCAAATACGATATGGTATAACTGTCTTTGGACATGCACCCAATTATATATTGAACCCAGTAAGTCAGCTAATCAACAGAATCAAAAGAATATTTTTCCAAGGAGTGGATACAAACACTTTAAAACTGCTCTCATTCAGAAACCTGTACAATTATATAATACTGCTGAAATACTATTTTGAAAATGCTTATCGACGTACCAATGAAAACAGATACAACACGAGACACACACAATATAGAACACCAGAATACTTCACTGAAATAGGAAAAGCTGTACCAGAATATTTTGTACCATCCATTCTCAATAGTCTACCGAATCATCTACAACATCTAGACACTTACAGACAAGTGAAAATAGAAATTAAAAATTACTACTCCACAATTCAATAGATAAAAATATCACTCTTACATTATTACCACGAAATAAACACATCTACAAATTTGTATTTCCTTAAACATTTCCATCCATAAATTCAAATCTTTGAAAAATATCTCTGAGTATGTACAATGCCTCAATATAAGCTAAAATTAGCTTCATGGGGCAGCCACAAAAATATAATAAGAAAATTTAATAGATTCTCACTTCATGTATGATAGATATAAGATGATATATGTATAATGATTAATTCATTTGTGAAACTTATCATTCATGTAATGTGAGAAATCTGATAAAAAAAAAAAATATTATTATTATATTAT